>NC_141884.1:10992158-11273852 GCF_030686135.1 Camelina sativa | reverse complement strand
TGTGTATGGAAGTTTACTCGTGACAAAGGATCAAAACTTGTTCGGAAGATTACTAAAATTCTTCAAAACAAATTCGAAGGTCCCTTCTACAGCTGGACATGTGTGCCGCGGGACAAACAAGAGAGATACTTCATTGAGTTCGCAGTAAGGATAGCTCCTTTTTACATAGCTTTCATACATAGCCTTCATACATAGCTTTACACGTCTTCTTTTCACTCACTATAGCTCCTTTTTTTCTAGAAAACCCACACCTGGGATCCTTTGATAATTGGGACTGTTCAACCTTACTTTGAGGGAATCTGTCAAAACCGGATCAAAGACATGGTTAGCACTGTGAGGACTAGTCGAGTTCAACCAAACTGGATTGGCGACACTCTCTGGGTTACGATGGAGGATTACTGGGACATTGAAGAAGCACAACAAAGGAGTAAAACCTACTCTGATGCCCGTATGTCTGACCGTAACGGCCTAGGTCCTCACGTCCACCTCTCAGGGCCAAAGTCATATCGACAGCTTCAAGACGAAATGGTTAAGTAGCTGTTATTTTTGCCACTTTCAATTCTTACATAGCTATTATTTTTTTAGTTAATCTCTATTTCTTTGCTAACATTGCAGGTTGAGGAATTGGAAAGAGAAGTCCGACTTGGTGAGGTTTTTATCAAGGCACATACAAAGCCTGATGGTACATATGTTGATCGGAAGGCAGAGAAGATTGCAGAAACTTATGAGAATGTTCAAGAGAGGTTGTCTCAGCTCGAGGCAGAGTCTTTTGCTGTGTCAAATGGAGAATCACGGCCACGAGACCTCACAACAGAAGAATATACAGAAATTTTCCTTGAGGTAACTTTTTAAAAAAACCAATACACATTTATAGTCTTGTAGTTTAATTTGTCATCCTCTAATCTTAACTTTTCTCTTATTTTCAAGTCCACTGAGAAAGATACAAGAGGAACACCTTATGGAGTTGGAAGCCTCAAGGACTGCCTTGTCAATGGAAAGCATAAGCAAGCATGTGGCTCTTCTACCTTTGTGGCTCTCCAAGAACAGTTGAAGGAAGCTCAACGCATAATAGAAGAACAGGCTGCTCAACTGCAGAGGCGTGATGCAGAAACAGCTGTGCGTGAAGCTGAGCAATCCAAAGTTATTGCTGCCCAGAAGGACAAGATTGACCATATCTCCATCGTCGAGGAGTTTCTGAAGGAATGTGATCCGCGGTTTCAGAATTTCGTTGCAAGCAAACAGACAACCACAAAACCTCTTCCCCAAGATGATCCAACTCCAACTCCATCAACCGCTGCTTAATAGGTTTCTTCTATGTCTTAACTCTTTTTGGATGAACTCAATCTCACTCTTTTAAGATGAACTCTACCTCTTGCTCTTTTGTATGAACTCTATCTCTCGCTCTTTTGTATGAACTCATTGCCACTTTCAGATTGTGTTTATGACCTTTTTTTATTTCTGTAACTTGAACATGTACTGTGTATTTCAATATATCGATATTATGTCTTTCCAAATTCGAATCTTTCAATTATAATTGGTATACAAGAATGAAAAGAATAGGATAATGGGAAATTAGTATATGAAACATTCAAATTCTGAAATCAACATCAGTGGCTAAATAGTCGTAACATACAGATTCTGAAATCAACATCACTGGCCAAATAGTCGTAATGTAGTTTCTAAATAGTAACTACTCTAAGTGACTATATTGCGACTATAAACACTCAGTTACTACTTAGTCGCCAATTTGTCACCACAATTATACGACTAAAAACCGACAACAGTCAGAAGACCATTTGCATGTGCTAATTAATCACAATATAGTCGTAAAATAGACACTATTTTAACGACTACGAAACGACTACTTTATGACTATAGGACGACTACATGTTATGGTCGTGCAATAGTCGCTAAAAGGCGACTATAAATACGACTACATTAATTAGCGACTCTCGTTCTCCGACTGCTAGAGTTAGTCGCTATTTGGTCGTAAACACAGTTTTTACGACTACAAAGCGACTAATAGTGTAGTCGCTAACCGCCTGTTTTCTTGTAGTGTCTCGAGGGGGCGTATTAGGAATAAAATATCCCACATTTGAAGTTGAGTAGGATCTTAAGTAGTATATATAAGATATGGGTCTCTCCACTCATTGCCAATTGGTTTTGAGTTGGAAGCCCACAATCTAACATTATGGAGTTGCAATGATTCGTCAAGAAACCACCAAATGCTTTCTTTCTTTTTCCCAGGGAGTTGTTTATAGTCACTATGTTTGTACTCCAGTTCTGGTAGCATCGTCCAGATATACCGCCATCATTTTGACAAAATCATTGTAGACATGGCCTCTTTCGTAGGGAGAAACAACGATATACTTACGAGCAAATCGTCGGGTAACAAACTGATCCTGTCTTCAATTATCCCTTTCTCACTCTTTACGGATGGTCTTGCACTGTGTATTGCTAAAGTGCCAGCCATATCGAGCCGAGTATAAGCAAAAGCTGACGACCTAACAACATCTGTTTCTTATCAGTGAAGCTAACTAAAGTTTTTAGGGTTCGAGTTTTATATAAACTCTCTAGCCTTTCATTTTTTAAGTTAAGAATCCTTTTTTTGGTTCTTATTCCTAAATCTTCCATATTTCTTATCCCAAAAATATAGCAAGTTGAATTTTTGGTCAATGGTGCAGCATTTTTGGAAAGAGTAAAGAAAATGTACTTAACTATATAAAGATAAATAACAGCTTTTTTGTAATTGTCAGTTTAATTAAGGGTAACACAAAAAATTAATAACACATCTTCATAGTTCTGGAAACATCTTATAGAACCTTTTGAGATATTTTAGATTTTGTATCTTGAATGATTGCAACACCTGCAGCATGATGCTTGTGTCATCCGATCATATTTTCGCTTGTGAAATTCAAGTTTGGTTACTAAAAAGCCATTTTCGTTTCCTTCTTGGTAGGCTTGGGCAAAATACCCGGATCCGATCCGAACCCGATCCAAAAAATCCAATCCGAACCCGTATCCAAAATTGTAAAATACCCAAACCTTTAAATCCAATCTAAATCTTTAAATCCAAAAATCCGTACCCGAACCCGATCCAAACCGAAATCCGAACGGATATCCAAATATACCCACATCTTATTATATTAGTTCTCAGAGTTGGTAACTCACCAGATCGTGACACGTGTTAGTTTTAACGGTCAGAGATAAAAATTAAAAACTCACCAGATTGTGACACGTGTCAGTTTTAACGATTAAATATCTAAGTTAGTAACTCATCAGATCGTGACATGTGTCAATTTTAACGATCAGAAATCACATATCAAAGTAAATTCACCAGATTGTGACACGTGTCAGTTTTAACGATTAAATATTCAAAGTTAGTAACTCATCAGATCGTGACACATGTCAAATTTAATGATGAGAAATCACATATCAAAGTTAGTAAATGTCAATTTTAATGATCAGATCGTGAAAAGGGATTAAGGAAGATATATAGAAAATTATTAATTATAAAAAATGTAAATACTCACTTCTATATAAACATAGATCGTCTCATATTATTCATCTAACAAAATAATTTATTTAAAAATATTGCTTTCAACTTTGTTCTATTGGTCAAACTTTTTTAATGGAAAGACAAATTTTCCTTATTTTTCAAAACCAAAATATACTCCTACTTTCTACTTTTTCAGTTTAGAATAGGTAAGATTAATATGTTGACCCAAAAAAAAATGGAAGACTAATATATGCATCTTTTTTTCTAATACTGTATATTAAGATTTCTTGCAGTAGTTTTAGATTTGTTTTATTTAATTTATATTTTCATCTTTGAATTATTTAAGATTGATATATTACCATGCTTATAATTTTCTATTATTTCAATAATTATGTCAAATTAATTTTCTTCTAATTTCTCAACTTTGATTGGTTGGTCATAGACCCTTTTTTTTATGCAAACATAATTGTCACCATTCGTTCAATCTCAAAATAAGATAAAGAGGAGAAAGTCATCAACCTAATGGTTGGATAAAATAGGCTAACCAATTTCAAGCCTACAACAAACATAGATAGATTGCAAAAACATAAATGGTTGTTCATAGATCCATAGGAGCTTGGAGACAGAGGCTACATCATGGTGTGTCAAAGAAACTTCTATGAATACATTGGAAAATTTAACATTAGTTACTATCAAAAGATGTTGTGACGTTGGAAAAGGGTCTTTAGTTTTATTGGTTGCTGGAGCAAGCAACTTTGATATAGCTAAAAGACGTGAATATGTTCTCTCCACACAGGAGGAGGGCAGAACCGAGGTTCTCTCAATGGTGGAGGAGGTTGGACGCAAGGTAAAAAATGGAAGATTAAGATATGCATCTTTTTTTCTAATATTGTATACTAAAATTTCTTGTAGTAGTTTTAGATTCGTTTTATTTAATTTATATTTTCATCTTTGAATTATTTGAGATTCATATATTACCATGCTTATAAATTTTTATTATTTCTATAATTATGTCAAGTTAATTTTCTTCTAATTTCTCAACCTTGATTGGTTGGTCATAGATCCTTTTTTTTTTGTGCAAACATAATTGTTACCATTCGTTCAATCTCATAATGAGATAAAGAGGAGAAGGTCATCAACCTAATGGTTGGATAAAATAGGCTAATCAAACTCAAGGCTACAACAAACATAGATAGATTGGAAAAACATAAATTGTTGTTGATAGATCCATAAGAGTTTGGAGACATAGCCTACATCATGGTGTGTCAAAGAAATTTCTATGAATACATTGGAAAATTTAACATTAGTTACTATTAAAAGATTTTGTGACGTTGGAAAATGGTCTTTAGTTTCATTGGTTGCTGGAGCAAGCAACTTTGACATAGCTAAAAGACGTGAACATGTTCTCTCCACACAGGAGGAGGGCAGAGCCAAGGTTCTCTCAATGGTGGAGGAGGTTGGACGCTAGGTTATCTATCCAAGGGAGGAAGGTGGGGGAGGTTGGATGCAATGTTATTTCTCAAAAAAGAGGAAGGCGAAGGGAAGGTTCTCTCCATGGTGGAAGAGGTTGGACGCAAGGTTCTCTCCATAAGGGAAGAGAGCATAACCGAGGTTCTCTCCATAGTTAGTCATACACTATTGTAATGTAATTTATTTCTTATACAAAATGTTTTTTGAGCCAACAATTTTAGTGATTAAAAAAACTATGCAAAAATGAAAGTAAAGAGACATATAGTAGTTGGCTTAATTTGTTCATATAGACATTTTCTAGGAGGTGGTAAATAATATATTTGTAACATACAGTATACCTAGGTGTTAAAAATACACTTTTAATGGTAACATACATGTATATAGATATAAATCAGTGTATTATAGCAAAAAAAATATAAATAATGTACAATAAATTTTAATATATTTGTATTGAAGTTAATTTTATTTTAAAAAATTAAAACTCGCACATCGAGCGGGTCTTTATCTAGTTATTAATATATAGTAGTAATATATTAGTAATATTTATAATTTTAAAAATATAAGTGTCCAAAATATTCAGATTTTTAGATATAGATAATTTGAGGTATTTAAACTGTTTATTAGTAAATTTGGGTAAAAAATACTCTAAATTTTAAGATATATTGCGTATTATTGAATAATTTAGACTAAATTAGATACTAAAATTTTGAGTTTTGTGAATTTTGGGTAATCTGAATTCAAACCCAAAATACTCGAACCGAACCCGATCTGAACCCAAATTCTAAAAATACCCGAATGGGTTTTATACCTCTAAACCCGAAAATCCGAAAATCTGAAATATCCGATCCGAACCCTAACAGGTACCCGAATGCCAGGCCTACGTCTTGGCTTGTGATTTGTGTGAGAAACTTGGTACGTACGTGCGAATCAGAAGTCTTAAACCGGCTATGTATGGTCAATAAGGATTTCATAATTTGAAATTAATAACACCTTTTTTAATTATAAAACAAATACGTAGTTCATAAATCTTGAAAATCAAATAGAATTCTATTTCTAATAAATAAAAAAAGATCAGTTTTGACGTCTAATAAAAGTGAAGCTTAGATAATAGTGAAGCCCTAGGCATAGATTCTAACACTCTCCTCATCTTGTTCTTTCTTATATCTTTACGATGACCACGGGGTTCAGTGGAGATGTAAGCTCTTTTTAAACACTTAGAGCTGGCAAGTATGTATTTCAGAATCTCTTTCTCTGCGTTTTGTCCTCCATAGCCGTGCCACTGAAAGATCTTGAGATGGGTTGACAAACATTCTGGAACAGAAACCGGTGGGTGGAATGAAAGTGGGAAATCCGAGTTTGTCTGTGAAACAACATCAAAAGATAATATGTAAGTACTGTGCAATTATACATCACGTTTAACTAGTTCAGTTTAGATGTTTATTAGTCCATATCCATTAATAAAAAAATAAATCAGTGGGTGGGGTAATTAAACCTTGTCGACGATGCGAACAACTTGTAGTTTAAGAGGAGTTTTTTTGGGAGAAACCACATAAATGGTTGCAACCAATCTACTTTATATGGTGCAAAAAATTTACAATCTTCAAGTCCAAATCGGAAGAAGTAAATGGCGTCAAAACCCCCAGTCTGCAATGAACATATATAATCAAAACGTTGATTTTTATTTATATTTTTTTTAGCATAACAATAATATCACTAGTACGTACCGTTTCAACCTTGAAAAGTAAGGTCAACTTGATATACATGAGTTGTGATGCGTTGTGATAGGACCGGCCAAAGAGACCGCCATCGTTTCGGCAAAACCATAGTAGACACTGCTTCTTTTGTCTCGAGAAGCGACAATATCTCTGCGAGCACATCGTCAGGTAATTCGCTAATCCTGTCTTCTTTAATCATCTGACTCTTACTTTTTTTAGTTTAAACAAGAAAGAATTAAGAACACAAAATTGTTATAAGAATGACTCTCTTATTAGCTTAAAGAAACTGACCTAAAACTTCAAGCTCTCTCTCACAATCTCTTAATCATAATCTCTCAAGCTCGTAGGTTTACCACAACTTTGGCAACTCTAGCTATATTTATAGAGATTAGAGATAATTCCTAATACAAAATATAATTGTGTTTAGATAATTCCTAAACATTAGGTAATCCTAATCCTTTAGGGAAACCATTACTCGGTAGGATTAGAATAATCTCTGACTTAAGCTATCTTCTTCTTCAAGCTTATCCCAACAATCTCCCCTTTAAGCTTGAAATCCTTCTTAGACATAATACTGTGAACTCCAATATGGTTCTTCATATCCTTGAACCTGTTCTTATCAAATGCCTTGGTTAGAATGTCAACCTTTTCTTCTCTTCTCTTGTTCTTCCTTTTAGTGTTCATGTATCTCCAGGGTTATGTTTATAATAGAGAGAAAGAGAGATGTGAGCATATTCTCTTGTGAAAGAAACACTTGTAATCTATTGATCATAGTGGATTGGCTGAGGGACCGTCTTCCCTCTCCTGAGACGTAGGCTTCTCATACCGAGAGCTGAACTCAGGGTGAACAAATTGCTTGTGTCTTCTTTCTTTATGCTTATTGTTTGATGCAGATTCTTGAATCGATGTTTGGTTTAATGTGAAAATCAAGCATAGATAACAAAAAAAAAAACCAAACAAACACACAATCACCTGGGACAAGAGTTCTCATTATCCTTGAAGGATAAAATATCAAATACTCTCTTCTAATTTACTCGAGTTAATGCTGTCTATTTATAACGTCAATAATAGACATTTATGCAATTTTGGTTATGGTTTTCTGTTAAAGGTATTCCAATTTTCATCTCGTATTCTAATATACAAAAATATCTTGTCGCAATTCATTATTATTTTCACCTTTCTTAATTTTCCGCATTGTACCTTGTAAATGATTATTATTTTTTCTCTCGATGTGGTTCAGTGATTGTAACTACGTATATTTTTTACCTTTGTTCTTGGTTATTTTAGTTTAGGTAACCTTCTTTATGTAAAAATCATTTTTTTTTGGATTTTGTTGTTGTTGTTATTGTTGTAATGTGATTTTTATTAAACAACAAAAACACTCTTTAAGACAAATTAAAAAGAGAACTTGCTGATTTTTCTTACTAAAACCGGGACGAACGAAAACACACTTTTAAGCTTAACCGGGACTAACATTATGTTAAACCAACCTAAACCATAATTTATTCCAGTTCCCTAATCTGATAAGCGGCGGCTAGTGACGATTGAAACTGGTTAAGTAAACCAATTTTAATTTAATTTGGTTTGGATACCAGTTTTGGTTAGATTCGGTAACTAAATTAACCACTAAATGAAAGACACGTAAGTTATTCACGAACCACATCTGTTCCCCTTCAAAGAAAAAAAAATCTCCCAAAGGTCCTTCACTCTTCTCCCCTCCTCTCTCTCCATCCTCCATATCTACAGAGCTCGAGACGAGATTCTCCTTGTTCAACAACTCTCATCTGTAATCGATACAGGTTCTTTATTCTACCTCTTCTCTTTTGTTAGATTCTGTATAATCTCGGTCGTTTGCATGATTCTGACTAGGTTTTGTTCAGCAAACTCTGATTTCGTCGCTTTTGTGCTAGTTTTAGTCCCTTGATTCTCTAATTCTAGATAATTCAATGAACTAAGAACCCAGAAGTATGATAGATTTATGGGTTAGTCGTATATCTGAGGAATAGGTTCTTCTACTTCTAAGATTTTGAATTGCATGTTCAGTCTGATTTTGCTATAATGTAATTACTTTTGTTTGCTCTGTGATGGATTTCAGATGGCAGCTTCATCTACTTGTCTTGTGGGAAATGGATTGACACTGCACACAACAACCAAACAGAGGTCAAGTAAAAACTTTTCCAGCAGACAGATTGGTCTGTTCTCATCCTATTCTTCAGTTATTAGGACGTCTAGGTTTAACGTTGTGAAGGCTTCTTTGGATTCGAAGAAACATGAAGGAAGGAGAGATTTTCTCAAAATTTTGTTAGGAAATGCTGGAGTTGGTTTGGTTGGAAGTGGGAAAGCAAATGCAGAAGAACAAGCGGTTTCTTCGTCTCGGATGTCTTACTCTAGGTTTCTTGAGTATTTGGACAAGGATAGGGTGAATAAAGTGGATTTGTATGAGAATGGGACAATAGCTATTGTGGAAGCTGTTTCTCCTGAGTTGGGTAACCGTGTTGAGCGTGTACGTGTTCAGCTACCGGGGTTAAGTCAGGAGCTTCTTCAAAAGCTAAGGGCTAAGAATATTGATTTTGCAGCACATAATGCTCAGGAAGACCAAGGTTCTGTGTTGTTCAACTTGATTGGTAATCTTGCTTTCCCGTTGCTTTTGATTGGTGGGTTGTTCCTTCTTTCGAGACGTTCTGGTGGTGGAATGGGTGGACCTGGTGGTCCTGGTAACCCACTTCAGTTTGGTCAGTCCAAAGCAAAGTTCCAAATGGAGCCAAACACTGGTGTGACTTTTGATGATGTTGCTGGAGTTGATGAAGCAAAGCAAGATTTCATGGAAGTGGTGGAGTTTTTGAAGAAACCCGAGAGGTTCACTGCGGTTGGTGCCAAGATCCCGAAAGGTGTTCTCCTTATTGGTCCTCCTGGTACCGGGAAAACCCTTTTGGCAAAAGCCATTGCTGGTGAAGCTGGTGTGCCTTTCTTCTCCATCTCTGGTTCTGAGTTTGTTGAGATGTTTGTTGGTGTTGGTGCCTCAAGAGTCCGTGATCTTTTCAAGAAAGCCAAGGAGAACGCTCCTTGCATTGTCTTTGTTGATGAAATAGATGCTGTCGGTAGGCAAAGGGGGACCGGAATTGGTGGAGGTAATGATGAAAGAGAACAGACCCTCAATCAGCTCCTAACTGAGATGGATGGTTTTGAAGGTAACACTGGTGTTATCGTAGTTGCTGCAACCAATAGAGCAGACATTCTTGATTCTGCTTTGTTGAGGCCAGGACGGTTTGATCGACAGGTACCATCTGATTAATACACATTGATATTTTTTGTAATCCTATACTACTCCTAGCGCTGGTGCTTACTTTATAAGTTTCTGATGCAGGTAAGTGTTGATGTTCCAGACGTTAAGGGGAGAACAGATATTCTCAAGGTTCATGCCGGTAATAAGAAGTTTGACAATGATGTCTCACTTGAAATAATAGCAATGAGAACCCCCGGATTTAGTGGAGCAGATCTCGCTAACTTGTTGAATGAGGCTGCTATATTGGCGGGAAGGCGAGCGCGGACATCGATATCATCTAAAGAGATTGATGACTCCATTGATAGAATCGTTGCTGGCATGGAAGGAACAGTGATGACTGATGGGAAGAGCAAAAGCTTGGTTGCTTACCATGAAGTTGGTCATGCAGTGTGCGGGTAAGTGAGAAGCAGATTACAGGCCGGTCTGTATATTATTACTATCAAGAACTTACTTTGAAGCTATATACTTTGTCCTTTTGCAGAACATTGACTCCAGGACATGATGCAGTGCAAAAGGTAACGTTGATACCAAGAGGCCAAGCGAGAGGTCTGACATGGTTCATTCCATCAGATGACCCGACACTCATCTCCAAGCAACAACTCTTTGCAAGAATTGTTGGTGGACTCGGTGGCAGAGCCGCTGAAGAAGTCATCTTCGGTGATTCCGAGGTGACTACTGGCGCAGTTGGTGACTTGCAACAGATCACCGGTTTGGCTAGACAGGTACATTCAACTGCTTCACAACATTCATGCTTGGACCTGTAAATAAGTATGATCTTTTACTAGTTGATGATATTGAGAACTTGAGAACTGTTGAACTTTGTAGATGGTAACAACATTTGGAATGTCTGATATTGGACCATGGTCATTGATGGATTCATCAGCTCAAAGTGATGTTATCATGAGGATGATGGCAAGAAACTCCATGTCTGAGAAGCTTGCAGAAGACATTGACTCTGCGGTGAAGAAACTATCAGACAGTGCATATGAGATAGCTCTAAGCCACATAAAGAACAACCGTGAAGCAATGGATAAGCTTGTTGAAGTGCTTCTGGAGAAAGAAACCATTGGCGGTGACGAGTTCAGGGCAATCCTCTCTGAGTTTACTGAAATCCCACCGGAGAACAGGGTTCCTTCCTCAACAACAACAACTCCAACAACAGCACCAACACCAGCTTCCGTCTGAGTAATGGATTTGTATACTTGTAATACTTAAATTTTTCTGTAAATTTTATCTGTCAAACTTGAACTACAGACATGTGATACTATCTCAAAAACTTAGTAACAAGTAAATGTTTAAATTGGTATATCCACCTAAGCTATGTGTGTTTAAAATTAGTGTGTGCTGGATTATCCAATTTTAAGAAATTTCTTTATAGAATTAGCTTGCAATATTGTAAGAGAGAATCAAAAGTATTTTGAAGCTTGCACGAGTAATAACACCAAATCGGTCTGGTAATTCATACTTCTTCTGTACATTTTGGATACAATTACCTCAAACCTTAATAATAGCCCACTAAACGCTTTACAAAAGCCATAAAATTTGTACACCATGATCTCTCTGTTCAACCAACATCAAAGAATATTACCAAATTGATACTGTCACGCTTTGTTCACCTTCCAGGAGCAAACCTGAAACCACAGAGCAAACCCACAAATCAATGCTCAATTCCAAATTAGTAAATATATTAACCTTAAAAGAAGCAACATTTAAATCAAAAACGTTACGCATTTAATGGCTTCACGCCACTTGCAATTCCATCGTCATTACTTCTCTCTTTCTTCACCCACACCATTGTTGAAGCAGAAGCAGCTCCGATCGGCATTTTAACACGGTAATGCGCCAAATCATTCCCTTGCTTAACCCGATTACGGTTACTCGGTTTAGTTTGTGCCTTGAGATGATTCTTGTTTTCATCTCTTTTGATAGAGAGATCCTCAAATTGTGTTTCTACGGCCGTCGTTGCTTTTTCACTTTTCTTCCTGTAAACTCGAATCGCATCTTTCGCCGGTGTAGAATTCTCCGTCACGACGGAATCAGTCGGCGCGATTGAACCACAACCACCAGAATCGACGACAACATCATCATCTACCAAAGCCACATCTTGATTTGTCTTCTTCTTATTTTTCTTACTATCATACCGTTTCCTCCTAAATCCCCTATCCTTCTTCGGTAACATCTCCGCCGTATCTTCACCTCCTCCACCGCTCCCAACCTCCGCCGTTACTTCCGCTATCTCCTTCTCGACAAATCTTGCTCCTCCGCCGCTCGTAGATTTATTTTTTCTTCCCTGATTGCTTCGATTCAAACGCTTCTCCATCTTCAGATCTTCTTCCTCCTCTCTCTTTTTTTCTTCCTCGACCTGTTGTTGTTTCCGTCGTTTCTCTTCTTCTTCCTTACGCTTCTTCTCTTTCTCATTGATCCAACGCTCCTGTAGCTGTAGGATGCTGATGTAGTTAGCCGGAATCGAAGGAGTAGTCTTCTTCTTTTTGCTTTCAGTGACAGTGTTATCGTCCGCCATTGAAATCTTCTTTCTTCACAAACTCCTCTGTAATGGAGAAAAGCAAAAAACAGCTGAAAGGGGAAAACAATTTATTAGTTTACTACGCACGCATTAACTTTATACCGCACTAGAAAAAAAAAGTAGAAACCCCTTAATCCTATAGGCCCATCTGGCTGGCCCGTAACCTTTCACTTTTTAAAACATTTTATTTATAATTTTTTGTTGTAAAATGTTAAATTAGTATTATTCCGAGTTTTTAGAGAGTGGTTTTAACTTTTAAGCATCGGCCAAATAATTTTTTTTAAAATGGATCTGTAATCAGTTGAATTAATACGATCGTTTATTTTATAACGGCTACAACATACACAGATTGCTTTACCAAATTTAGAGATGATATTTTATCAAAAAATGTAAACAAATCAAGGATGAAAATCATAATTCTAAAATCTAAATTTCCATTATTCTAAAATTAATTTTTTCCTTTACCTTTATATTTTTAGTTGGATGAAAAAAGAAAAGATGAAAAAAATATTCTATAATTCTATTTTATTTTTCAAAAATTCTTGCGAAAGTGTTCTTTATCTATAATGAACAACTTGTTATAAGTTATGACTAACTTAAATAAGAATTATATCTGCATTTTATGTAAACAATGTTATTTTTTTTGTTGGTGAATAGTAAAGAATGTTATATATATTGTCTTGACTCAATTGATCCAATAATTTAACATATTGTTGTTAAATGTTAATTAAAAAGAAATAGTCAAAAATATACATTTACTGATTTACCATAACATGTTAGATTCTACAATCAGACGTTGATTTGTAGATTTTCAGGTGTCGGAAAGATTGAAAAGAGAGCAAAACAATCTGACATAGAATAAAGAAGACACATAGAGCCAAGCAAACATTTATTACCATTTTTATTTTATTTTGCTTAAAATATTTATTACCTTTTTAATTATTTATTTATTACCATTTAATTTATTTATTAATTAATAAATAAAACCTTATCTCTCACAAACTACTACACACAGTCCAAGACCATTTTCTAAGCAACTTGCATCGCTCATTTGTCTCATCTCTCAAACTTCGAACGAGTCGCTGCTTCTCCTACGCTCTCTCTCTCTCTCTCTCTCTCTCTCTTTATATATAAACTCGTCGAGGATTCTTTTCTCTGTGTCTGACGTTAGAAGATAGAGAGACAAAGAGTTATGGCTATGGCGATGATGATCCGAAACGCAGCAGCTTCACGTCGAGCAATGACTCCGATCTCAGGCGATTTCGGTGGTGGTTTGAGATCTATGTCTTCATGGTGGAAGAGCGTTGAGCCTGCTCCTAAAGATCCGATCCTCGGAGTTACCGAAGCTTTTCTCGCTGATCCTAGTCCTGACAAAGTTAATGTTGGTGTGGTGAGTCTCTCTGTTCTGTTTTCCCCTGTTACTACTACTACAGATCCTTACGGATTTAGCTTTTTTTTTCTTTTTTGTCCTTCGGAGGATGTTATCAAAATTGAGATCTTATGGATAAAACAGGAATTGAGATTTGGTTGTTTCTGATTATGATCGAGGAGTTTTTGTATGGTGGCTTACTTATTGATGAAGCTAATATGTGTTAAATTGGATATATCATATAGGGAGCATATCGTGATGATAATGGCAAGCCTGTTGTCTTGGATTGTGTAAGAGAAGCTGAGCGAAGGCTTGCTGGGAGCACTTTCATGTAAGACTTTCTCTTTCTCCTCCCCAAATGAGCTTCTCTGTTGATTGACATGACAATATTGATTGTCAAGTTTTGAAATCTTCTTCTTGGTGAAGTTCTTGAATTGTTACTGACGAAAAGATTATTGATTCGCCTTTTTCTCTTGGAATGAAAGAGCTTCTCTGTTTACTCTTTTGGATGTGGTTATATTTGCGTTTTAGAGAATACAGAGCAGTGGAACCTCATTTGTGGAAATGATATGCATGTTGAGAAGATGTCTGTTAGCTATATGTTTCTGTAGCTGATGCTATCTTATTTTAGTGATCGTGCTCATCTAATCAAAATTCTGAGTTCCATGTCAAGCACTTTAATCTCTTTTCTTACAAGTTTGTTTACTTTGATTTCAGCTGATTGACCCAAATTAGCCCTTACAATTATATGTAAATGTGCTCATGGTTTCTTGATAAGTGCTTGTGGTGATATGTTAAGCACTAGTTTATGTTGCATGCTTGTGAAAACTATGTAGTGGAGAGTGTACTCAAATCCTAATTCTGTATCATTGCTTTTGGCGTATTAAAAATATGTGATACTTCATATGCATGCATCATAGTAAGAACTCAGACTAATCAGCATCATCAATTATCTTATTTCCCTTATTTCACCAGACTGATCTGATCTGTCTCTATTGTCTTAATCGACTAAAGGGAGTACCTTCCTATGGGAGGAAGTGCCAAAATGGTGGACCTAACATTGAAGCTTGCCTATGGGGATGATAGTGAATTTATTAAAGATAAAAGAATAGCTGCAATTCAGACTCTGTCTGGCACTGGAGCCTGCCGACTGTTTGCAGACTTCCAGAAACGTTTTTGTCCTGGTTCTCAGATCTACATTCCTGTACCAACCTGGTCCAAGTGAGTTTTATACAGTTAATTTTAATGACTCCTCATATTAACCTCAACCTTCTGTTGCTTCCCCAAAATAGCATAGCTTAATGTATTCTTTTATCAACAGCCACCACAATATCTGGAGAGATGCAGAAGTCCCTCAAAAGACATATCATTACTACCATCCAGAAACCAAGGGTTTGGATTTCTCAGCATTGATGGATGATGTGAAGGTTAGCAAAGAACATCTTCTTCAACAACCAACTTTACTTGATTTTCTTGTCAATAACATCCTGATTATGTTGCCTTTTTTATATAGAATGCTCCGGATGGATCATTCTTCCTTCTTCATGCCTGTGCTCATAATCCTACTGGAGTAGACCCTACAGAGGAACAATGGAGAGAGATATCACAGCTATTCAAGGTGATAACTCATCAATTGTTTATGGTGACTTTTCTTCTCCCTGATCTGTCCACTGCAAACTAACAGTGAGTTCTCGTTTCAGGCTAAAGGTCATTTTGCATTCTTCGACATGGCATACCAAGGTTTTGCTAGTGGAGATCCAGCGAGAGATGCCAAGTCCATCAGGATCTTTCTTGAAGATGGTCATCATATTGGAATTTCTCAGTCTTATGCAAAAAACATGGGACTCTACGGCCAGAGGGTGGGATGTCTCAGGTATTCATTTTATTCAGCAAAAATATGGAAATTAGAAATATGTCAGCACCTTAATTTCGAATGTATGCGTCATCAAATTGTATAGCCATAGAGGCTTATTTAGTGATGAAAGTAGAACTGAATATGAACATGACGACATTGTCTTTTGCTGCAGCGTGCTTTGTGAAGATGCAAAACAAGCCGTGTCTGTGAAAAGTCAGTTGCAGCAGCTAGCTAGACCAATGTACAGCAACCCACCTTTACATGGTGCTCAACTGGTCTCAACCATTCTTGAAGACCCGGAGTTAAAGAGTCTGTGGCTAAAGGAAGTTAAGGTACCATTCCATCATATTGTTATCTCCTTAACTATGTAGCTTCCTTTTTCTTGAAATTTATCCCATGTTCCATGTTTCATGTGCACACATTATGAAAAAACCTTGTAACCATGTTCACTCTTTTGTGTATAATAATCAACTATAAAATTAAAATCTGATAAGCCATATGTAAAATTATCTGTACCATAACAGGTCATGGCTGATCGGATTATCGGCATGAGAACTACTTTAAGAGAAAGCCTTGAGAAGTTAGGATCGCCTTTATCATGGGAGCATGTTACCAAGCAGGTAATTACAAAATAGACTGTGTTTCTTTTGAACTTGTTGTGATTTCTCACCTGACTCACACAATTGCATAATTCTATCTTTATGGGGATACAGATTGGTATGTTCTGCTACAGTGGGCTAACACCAGAACAGGTTGACCGCTTAACAAGCGAATATCACATCTATATGACCCGTAACGGCCGTATCAGGTACTTCACTTTCTCCTGATTAGAAATCTTTAAGCTCAGATCCAAATGTCCCCATTTTTCTAACGTCAACATGCTTAATTTCAATGCAAACCATTTCTAAATCATTAAGGATCTTGATGTTTTGGTTGCAGTATGGCTGGTGTTACGACAGGAAATGTAGGATACCTTGCAAATGCTATACATGAAGTCACCAAGTCTTCTTAAATCATGTACTTGCATGTTACACCCAAACATAAAAATTTTGTTTGAAGAGTCAATAAAACAGGAAGCAAGATTTGTTCTTCAATTGTTTTCGTGGGAACTGAAAAGTTTACCCCATAGGTCCAGTCATACACTGTTAGCTGGGCAATAAAAACAGGCCTGAACCATGGATTGGATTCTTCTTGAATATACAAAATTCAGATTGTTTTCTTCTCATTTGCTTTTTTTTTGTGTTTGCTTGTTTCCTTTGGCATGTCTTTTTAACTGTTTATGATTTTAAGATCTGTTTGTAAGTTTTGCAACTTTGTCTATTATGAGTTAGAGAGACTGCTCTGTTGTAGGCTTAAAAACTTTAGGTTATCATGATTTCATTGATCATTTCGGTTCTTTGTCTTGTAGATCTTTGGAATCGGATTCGTTTCTTTTTTTTTACGGACAAAAACATATACAAATACTGATACACGAGAAAAAGTATCTCTACAAGTCAGTGAACAAAAAGAATAATAATAGACACAATCATCACACCTCTTGATTTCTCAAAAAGCTGAATTGGCCACGTCTAGGAGACATCATCTCTTCTCAGAAGCTGGTACTGATACTTAGTTAATCATAAAGAAGTCAAATCTCCCCATCCTCCTTTCCATAAAGCATTCTGCTCTCCAAAAGCATCTCAGTTACGAGATCATTTTCTAGGGACCAGCTTGAAACGGAAAGCCTCCATTCATCTGTCGCCTCACATGCTCTGGAATTAGCCTGTTGATAAGTTCCGGCGAAGCCCCAGCCAACTGAAAGATAAGAGAGGTAACAGATGAAGTAACTGTTTTCAACATTCAGTTATGTTTGGTTCAAGACGAAGTAGTATGATTTTGGAGCGGTTAACATACCTCTTGTTTGAAGTTGAACAAAGGTGGCAGAGGTCGTCCATTTGGAAGACGAGCATTTGGCTCGCGGAGTTCATTGAAAAATGGATGCGCACATGCTTCGAGCTTCAGACAGTATACAAACATATGTAAGTTAGAACAAAATCTCACAGTTTAAGTGTTTAACTGAACAGTTGGGGTCCAAAGAAATCATAGAGAAACCACTCTAACAATTAAGAGTGCTTCGTGGTTTCCAAATACTAACCGCAGTGCAACGCAGACTTGGTGAATACTGAAGAAGCCGGGATGCGAGGTCAATGGCTTCTGGAGGCATCCGCTTGTGGAAAACCTGAAGGTCACAAAGCAGTATGTGTAATGTTTTAGTATATATTTTTTATGAATATACTTGAGGGCAAATTAAGTCATTGTATGATCATAAAGAAGTTGTACATATATATACCTTATGCCAAGGGTGAGCTTTGATTTGTGGGAATCTGAAGTCTGTGTAGTTTGGGTTCATGCATCGGATTTCTTCTCGAGTTGGAGTACCAAGAACCTATACCAACGCAGCAGAAATTAAGACAAATCTATCAGATTATAGGAAGTTTAAATACAACACATGAATTGAAGCCCAAGGTATGATGTAATAATACAAAGAGACTTCACCTTTATGATCTCCACTAGCTGGTCCACTGAGTTTTCTCCCGGAAATAACGGCTGTGAAGATAAATAACATCAAAATGATTACGGAAGATTCTGAAGAGATGCTTTAGTTCTCTAAGATAAATAGAAGATAGATACACTAACCTGACCAAGAAGGAGCTCTGCCAGAACACAACCAGCAGACCATATATCTATGGATGATGTATACTCTGTGGCCCCAAAGATGAGTTCTGGAGCTCGGTAATACCGGGAGCAGATATATGATATGTTTGCTTCACCTTTCACCTAATATAAATATAGCCAAATGTTGCAAATGTCAGGGTAACAGAGAAATATCTGATAGAATTTTCATGGTATAGAACATGTAGACCATCCTTTACTTTTGTAAATTACTTCCATAACATTCACTTAAATGAAGGTTTTAACTACTACATGCACATAGACATAAGAACGATGGAAAAAAATAAAAAAGGGCATAAATGAAAGTATAAACCTCTTACCAATACTTTTGCACTTCCAAAATCACAAAGCTTACACTGATGAGTGAGAGGATCAACCTATGGAACACACCAGAGAATTGTATTACAATCTAGTCAAGGTTATAGGAAAAAAAACCCACAATAGATCAACGTACCAAAAGATTTTGTGGTTTCACATCTCTGTGACAAACACCAGGTGCAGTATGGATATAAGCCAAGCCTCTGAAGATCTGCACAACATTTTTTCCAACCCGTTTCAGCATAAACACAACAGAGTAAGAATATTTGTTAGGGGAAACAGTAGATAACAATGCATACTTGGTAAGTGTAAAGCTTGACATAGAAAATAGGCATCCTCTGGTTTGAATTAGTATAGTGCTTCAATACCCGGTACAACGTTTCAGGTACATACTCCATAACGAGATTGAGGAAAAGCTCATCTCTACTCGTTGTAGAGAAGAAACAATGCTTCAAGGAAACCACATTTGGATGGTCGATTAGTCGCATTAACTGCAACTCTCGGTTTTTATAGCGGCGATCTTGCAAAACCTTCTTAATGGCTACTGATTCTCCAGTTTCCAAGCATTTTGCCTAGAATGGTAAGTTAACAATCTGATCAGAAAGGAAAGAAAAATTAAAGGTCATTGCTTACAGAGGCTTGAAGTGAGAAGCACAACAGTACCTGGAATACAATCCCGAATGATCCTGTTCCAACAACCCGCTCGGCCATGTAACTAATGACCTGTAAAGACCAGAAGAAAGAAAATGTAAGTGAGTTAAAAATTACTTCAAGTTGGATTAAATGAGTCATAAAGAAGTCAAAAATCATTTTTTCATCTGTTGAAGTTATATATGGGAAAAGCAACATAACAAATGATAAATCTAAACCTTAGATAAGGTAACCTTCCGTTAAAAATATTTAACAAAAAAAAACAGAATCAAACCTGTTTAGGTTCACCATTTTTTCCTCCAATTGTAGTAGAAATGATGTGACCTGTAACAGCATCATTTCCTTCTATGACAGCAGCAGACATATCCTGCAATCAAACCTGAACATATTATTACCAGCATTAAACTACGCTTGTATACAAATAATGAAGGTTTCGTTCTAAATGTATATCAACCAATAGACAAATCATGCTAAAGGTTTGAATCGTTCTTTATCTCTGTCTGTCAAGTATATGAAATCTTCCAGAATTTAAACTTGTCTTTGTAAATAGCATTCACATCTAAGAACAGTTAATGCGCAGATTACAGAGAACTTAATTAAGTAAAGTAACAAAAATGTAAATCTGAAGGATGTTGCATGTTCCTATAAACAAGAGGCTAAGTTGATAGAAACAAAATCAAGAGAAGATATGCATACTAGTGGTTAATGATAAGTAAATGGTAAGTGGGAGTTCAAAGGTAAAGCAACATATGGAATGTCAACTATTTCCTGGACATAAAAAAAAAAACATTGTACAAAATCAAAACACACAATCATAGAACCATGGAACAAAACACTGTCAGTTGAAGAATAAAAGCAAAAGAACACAAAACAAAACAAAAAGAGTTCGGAATCAAATACAGAAAGAAGAGAGACAGAAAGAATGGGCCAAGAATCATACAAGTAAGTACACTAATACTCCAAAACCTGTCAGAAAACAAAAAAAAAAAAGACTCAAAGATCCACAAGTACTTCTGTGAAGCCAAATAAAGCAAGCTGACGAATCTTTCATAACATGAGAAGGCAAAACAAACTAGTAAGAGATTTACATCGTCGTCTTGCTCTTAAATTAACTCAGAGACAAGGAATTTTACTGTTCTTTAACCTTTATTTCTTCATTAGGGTTCAAAGGTTTATCACTACTAGTAATCAAAAATAGCTCAAGAGAACAAATCTTCACTAGAAAAAGTATAACTAAGCTACTAAGAAGTCAAAAACGAACATCTTCTTCGATGAGCTCTATGGTAAGAAGAACGCTGAATAAAAAAAAAGAACACAGATCGATTCACTAACACATCGAAGCTGCTAGATCTAGCCGAGATCTAGAAAACCCACAAATCGAAAAATTAAAAACGCATTCTTTACGAAACACCAAACGTAAAGGATCAAACATAGAGAGAAAGAGAGATACACACTCAAACGTGAAGTTGAAAGAAAGAAAAGAAAAAACGAAAAAAACAAACCTTGTCTGTATCGACATCAGGACGACGTTTCAAAGCATCTCCGCCGTGAAGATGCGGTGGCTGTGAAGCTAGAGACGGAGGCTGAGGCCCCAATGGTATTGAAGTCATGTGCTTTTTACAGCTTTCTCTCTCCCACACTCAAAAGAGTAAAAGACTATTCTTTTTCTTTTCTCTCTCACCTGTGGTTTGTGTTGTGTCTAAACTTGAGAAATCGTTTCAAAGATCAAAAGATAACCCACGCTCGAGTTCAGCGCGTGTGTAAGACGAACCAAAGGGAACGCTTATCTGTTGTTGTTAATTAAAGTAGTACTACTAATTAGTTAAGTGAAGTCATTAGTGAACCTGGTAAATCCGTAACCCCCCTTAATGCAACTAATTTTTGGATGTTAATGTTACCATGTTTACACAATCAGATAATAAAACAATATAGTACCTCCTGATGATAACATGTTAATTTTGGTTACACCTACTTTTTCTCTTGTTGATTAAATGTTATTTGGAGTTTCCAACACAAAAAACTTCACTCTTTAATATGTCTATCTATCTGTACTATTAATACAGATTTATAATTATTTGTTTCCGTTATTTTATTAATTATTATTCATTCATTGGTCAAATCTCTTACTACTATTCATGGAATCTCTTTTTTTTTTTTGTAAAGTCGTATTCTATTTTTGACGTTTATTAAAGTTTCATAGAATAGTCGCACACTTGTTTCCAAGTGAACATTTTGAGATTACTATCATCCTACTTTCAACTCGATTCAATCACAGTCAGAGAAGTAGTTGAAGATATTAATCTACTCCATAGAGGATTTTAGCTAAATATAACATGATTTTGTGATAAAATTTTTTATTAAAAATGCAATTAGTTGCTGCCACCACAAACCATAACGTGGGTCCGCCCCTGGTTTTGTGTTTCTTCTCATCTTTTTTCTTTTTTATAAATTGTGACCGATGCACACGAATACGGCTACTATGGAGAAGGTGGCTGCAACCGCCAAACATCCCCAAGCTAAACCGAAGCCACCAGTTCGGCCGTCGCTCAAAAAGCTTCTCGTTGTATTAATTTTCTTGTGTATATATATACTATTAAAAGGGAAGCATTTTTAATAAGTAGACATAGATTAAGAAATTATTACAATGAAATGCCATTGAAAACTGAATAGGGATAAGTATAAATAAGGAGCCAAACAGATTGGAAATGAAATTAAATTAGAGCCAAACAGATTGATAGTAATTATAATTTATACTAGCCGAAAAAATATTAAATGATAGTAATACATAAAAATCGGAAACAATAAAAACCTACCATAAAATCTAAATAAATCAATCCACGAAATTAATCAAATAATTAGCATTTAATTTAATAAGGAAACTAACACCAAAATCTCAGAAAATATCAATTAAATATAAATAATAAGGAAATCAGAATCAAATAAATCTTTAATAATTTGTACTTGCCATAACTAATCGACAATTAAATAATTAGCAACTATGTTAGTACAAAATCAAAACAGTCACTAATATAACAACTAATGGATTTTTCTTAAAATATCTACCAATATAACAAATATTTTCCTATATCAAATTGCATTGATCACATTTGTAAACTTATTTTTTAAAATTACGAATTATAATTTTCCTAAACTACTAACCATTCAGAGTAATTTTAGGAATTATAACTATTAAAAAATATATTTTTAATGATAAGATTTTCCTATAACCTAAATGACAACTTATTTGTTTTTGTATAAATACTGCTTCTATTGACAAGCCAATCACTCGGATTCATCGATGTAGTTCTATTTAATTATTTTGGTGTTTTTTTTATTGTTTGGTAGTGTTATTTTGGTGTTTCTTTGGTTCCATTTTTTTTGCATGCCTCAACTTATTGATTTGTTTCGGATTTTTGTTCTCAGAGATTAACCCAGTGGCATCTTGAGTATGAAGTAAAAAGAAACTAGGAGGTGCAACTATTAAGTTAATTCACTAAACCAATAATTTATTAAATTCATGTATTATAGTCTCAAAATTACATGTAAACTAAAGTTATCATGTACATAAGATTAAGTTCATGTGAACATTAGGATAGAAGGTTATGATAATTTCATGCCTATATATATATATATATATATATATATATATATATATATATATATATATATATATATATATATTACTGAGAGTTTGATTCTGAGCGGTTAACAGGATAACGTAAATGCCATTTTTAAATAAATATGGCATCATCAGCTACATATATTGTACTAATATTTGTATACCAGATTCTTAATTTAATATTAGATTATGTTCTTAAGCCTATGTTTTTCACATTTTTTTGTGTGGTTATATAACATGTAAAGCAAAAATCATAGGAAAAACTGTTACGATGCTTTCAAGAAAAAACAATTCAGAATACATAAGCTATACCGCACCTTTTGCACAACTCCAAAGGTTTTATTTTTTTTATTATAACTTATATATTAAAAGGGAATATAATGTTACTGTAGTGGCAACCCTCAAGTTTTCAGTATTAAGGTCTGTTCGTTTCAACCCTCAAATTACAAGGTAGCGACTTAAAAATTAGTATCGCTAAAACTAAACCAACAACCGATTAAGAAAACGTGAACTTGAATGATTAAACGAACTGGCCCATAGTCTAATTAAATTTTTGAAATTGCATGATTAAAAGACTTTTAAAAATGATTTACAATTGTAATGTCTGTATTTTCTAAGGTAAAACATGTAGAAGTAAAATCAAGGCAATTCTTGACATGAAGTATACTTTACTGGTGATTGATTTTACTGTATTTATAGAGTTATATAGATGAAAACAACATGTAATTCTGTTACTAGATTTATGCATCTATCTACACATAGTGTAAGATATATATGTGTGGTATAAAAGATAAATTGTTTATTAATATATTACATAAATTATGAATTACATGTTTTGTTTTATATTTTAGGGATAAAATATTTTTGATTAGAAGAGAAAAAATCAAAAAGGTAATTGTATTTTTTGATCGTAAAGACCAGCTAATTTTTTTTTGACCCATTGGATCCTGGTCAAATAAACTTGTGGATCTGTTTACAAATTACAAAATAATTGAAACTAAATCAACAACTTGATAAGTAGCCAATATTTATGAAAGTCGCTTTTAAAAGTGTTCATAACTAATCAGATTATTAATTTTGATAATGTATATATGGAAACTTATTTAATTTTGGTAGTATATTATTTGATATTTCTAAAACAACCATCTAATTTAATATATATAGGGAATGAAACATGTAATTCGGAAAATAAATATATTATCTAAACTATTCTGAATAAAATATGAGGATGAGAATTTTGGGTAACACGAATTACATACATAACATTTACTTATGTGGAGTACATGAGATGGTTTTTTGTGGGTCAATATAATTTAATTTATTGCAGGGCAGACATATCAGACGAGTGTAATCTATTTGACAACTTTGTTTATGTCATCCGGTTCATGAATTTTTTGGTGTTTTTAATTGGTTTGATGGTTACCGAGTTTAACAGAATTCTAGCTGATCACTAATCCAGATCACAATCGATCCGGGTTCGCTATCATGTTGGTTCAAAATTTATGGTGAAGCAATAACAATTTTATGAAAGCTACCCAATATAAGTTTATGTTCTAAATGTCATATCAAATAGATATATCTACCAATAAAATGTTGTATATACAATTCTGAATCTCTTACATATTTTCTTATTTGTTGGACTAAAATATAAAATCTCAAATAGTTAAATTATTATTAAAACCTTAGTTATGCGATGGAAAAAACTTAACATATACATGATGAGACACATTTTCTGTCCCAAAATAAACATAACGTTTACTCTGACTACTTTTTTTTTTATTGTTGTTGTCTTTATTGATAACATAAACAAATTCGATCATTCTTTTTTTTTCTAAACCAAAAGTAAAGTTTGAATCTTAAATATTAATAACATTCTTAAAAAATAGTTTACAATCATATTAGTAAACTTAGTTTTTGAAATCAATTCCGCACGTACGTGCGGGTCTGAATCAAGTTTTGGTTTAAGTTTGAAACTTTTTTATTCCGTTTTGGGTGAGAATTTATATGCTTTCCGATAACTCTTTGAATGGAAAACTATTGGCTAACGTTACGTATATATTTACGAATTACGATCAAAATCTACAAGTTTCTTTGATGTTATTTATTTCAGAAAAATATGGTCTTTATAGAGCCAGATGGCTACATTTTTTAACGTTTTCTAACATTTGGTCCAATTTGAGTTTTGAAGGATGTTTAAAAGTCTTAGGATAAGGTCTCTGGACTAAAAGCACATGGACGATCGTAATCCATTTATTATATTATACTATGTTTTTTTTGTATACTAAACCATTTTATCGTGTGGAAGTTGATATATACATGATATAATTGTCAGATTAGCAGCATACATATTCTATACGTAACTATATCAAATTGTTGCTAAAATAAATCAGTCTATGAAGACCTAAAGGTCGTCGATCCCATTTATCAACCCAAACCCACTGATTGCATGTGATAACTCATATTTCATATTTGGTGAAGTGTGGGTACATACGCTCGTACCTAAAGGTCGTCGATCCCATTTATCAAGTGATGTTTGTTTACACATACAAAAGTCGTCGACCGAGGATATATCTATCTTTTAAGGTTAAAAACAAATCGGTCACATTGGTCGGAAAACAGGCTTAACCTTAAGTTTAGAATGTCTAAAGCACACATCAAAACATTTGGCTTTCTACGATAATACTAACTGCACAGATAACATACAACAATATTTTGATATATTGTAGCAATACATAACATGATCTGGTGACAAATCATTCATGAAAATGATTCCGCGGGAAAGATAAAAAAACCAAACAAAGATCTATTAAAGTAACATTAAACTGATAATAGGACGATGCGAGAATAAGATAAGATATTAAGATTATGAGTGCTTAGGTATGCCTAGATGTTCTAAGCAAATCGGTTACACACATCCAAATATACGTTCTAAGAAAAGTACCCAAAGATATATCTAGCAACCTCCTCCACCACCGCAACCTCCTCCACCACCGCAACCTCCTCCTCCGCAACCGCAACCGCCACCACCACCACCGCCACGCCAACAGCTACCTGAATCCTTCTTCTTTTTAGCGCAAGCAAAAACCGCCACGGTTACAAGTGATAAAGACAGAAGAAACATGAAGATCAAGAACAAAACATCACCAAAAGCATTAGCTCCTTTCATGTCTCAAACTAGCTGATGAAGAAACCTCTCTCTCTCTTTCTCTCTAACTTTTGTTTTTACTTTCTCTAGACTTTGTTTGAGATATTTACTTTCTCTAATGATATAAAGAGATGAAATTTGAATATTTTCACACCAATATTAATTGTCTCAATCATTCCTCTAGTGTCTAATTACGTCAATGTATTCAATTCAGTTCTGCAGTTTTCAGGTTTCCTTTCTAGTGCTATATATTAAAAACAAATTACAAAAGAACAAAACAAAGTCTAGTAGTAGAGAATAAAGAAGCAGTGTCACGTTATGGAGTATTATTGCCATAAAATCTCTGTTAACATGAGCTGTACATCACTTCAACAAGAAACCTCCCCCCAACAAGTGACAGACAATTATATCTCCAAAGCTTTTCTCTTTATCATTGAACCTTTTGATTCAGATTTACACAAATAATTATAAGAAAGAAAAAAGAACAAACTTTATTGGTCATTCCCCTTCTTTATTAATGTTGAGATTTACATGTAATTTGGTGTGAAAAATTTACAGTTTCTTCATTACCTCCACTGTGTTTTGGTCTTGCTATGCCTCTGGTATAGTGTTGAGTGTTTCCTGAAAGATTAAAGACATGTTTTATAAGTCTTTAACTTCAAAAAAAATTAGACACATTTGTAAAAAGTGAAGGGTTAAGATTCTTGTTTGTTTACCTTGGAGAAGCACACAAAACCTTGTTGTGTATTGGACGTTTTGACCATAGTTTCCCACTTTGGATTTGTTTGAACCTTGTTGTTGAAGTGATTCTCATCGCCAAAAGACTGTAACCATGTGAATGAGTTGTTCTTAGATGGTATTGTTGGTAATGTACGCTTTAACCAAGAATCTGAAGGAGCTTTTGGTAATGGTGGTGGAGGAACAGTGTGATAAGATGACCGATGATGAATCCTTGGACTTTTTTCAAGATTTTTTGTGATTCCCTGCAACTGGTCTTCAAGATTAATCTTCTTCTCCTTTGTAATCTCTACCACATTGGATTCTGGCACTGCAACAATAGCTTGATCAGGACACTCTTCAACTTTTACACTTGAGAATTTAGTGAAATCCTCATCTCTACTATCATTCATTTCCTTGGTGCTTTTAGATTCTGAGATAGCAGCTTCTTCATCGACTTCAGTCAAGTTCTGAACATCTTTGACAGGAACAATCTCTAGTGAAGGACACTCTTTTGATAAAGATTGCTTCTTGGTCTCATCTTGTACCTTCTTATCCACTGAATGAACAGTGTCTACATACAGAGTTTTCTCTGCCACAGGAGTCTCAGAGGAAGGTTCCCATGTATTATCATCGCTAGCCAAGAGCTCACCAAAATTTTTGCTGACTTTTGCGCGTGAAGCAGTGCCAAAGTTCTCAAGTTTTTCCTTTCCTTGTGGAATAGAAGATACTGATAAGGACTCACCTTGAGAAGACCCTTGTGCAACTAGCTTCAACTTACTCTTATCTTCATTGGTTTGTACCTTGTTCTGACTTTCATTAGTAGATGCAGGATCTTGATACTTAGAACGCATACGACGAACAGAAACAGCTCTTTGCGCCTGCATTCTCACAGATGGAACTGGATTCAATAGTCCTAAAGAGCTTCTCAAGCAGATTTGAGGGACTAATCCACAAACACCAGAAGCCATGCTGCTTGTATTTTCATCTTCCTCTTCTTCTTGATCTAGTGAATGATGGAACCGATACGGATTCTGCTCGACTTTGTTCTGTTTCTTCTTCAACTGCTTCACCGGTTCTTCTGGTTTAGGCGGTTTCCTAACAAGATGTGGAGATGTTTCTGAAGTCAAGGCTTTAGCTGCAGGCAAGAATCTCCCCATCATTAGATCCTGTGTCTGTCGATCACTAGATAAAGTCCCAAATGGCTCTACTAGTATTCCTGAACCATCCAAACCATTCACACCACTAACATTACTACAGTTGAAGAAGAATGACTCAGATCTTGAAAGTGTATCAGTTGCATCAAGATAGGTACCATCACTATCATAATCATCAAACCGTGAACTAGAACTCTTTGCATCCTCCACATGATATGATGATACATTATTACTAACAGTTTTGGTCTGGTGATCAGCTCTGGCTTCAGCTTTCCTCACTAACTCTACTCTCACTCTACCAGGAGGAAGCTTTGGCACAAAATGTGGCTCAACGTTACTTTGTAAAACCGGTTTCCTTTCGTCTTTCGGCTTTCCGGGTTGATGTTCCCATTGGAAAGGAACAGTTCCTGGATTTCTCACAGGACCTGACTTGATATCAGACTTGTAAACAGGTGGAGAAGGAAGAACCTTGTTGGTCACTGAATCAAAAGATCTTGTTTTGCTCTCAGATTCTGAAGTTTGCATAGGACGTCTGATGGATATAAGCGGCCGGTTGAAATCTAATTGCTTCTCTTCCATCATTAAGCTCCCCATTAACATGGATTGCTTCTGCATAATCAAAATCATCATTAGAAGACTTGTAATAACTTCAAACATGATGTAGTTTGCACAATAAACTCAATAGTGGTAAGTCTTGATGGAACTTATTCACCGCTTCTTGAAAACATATCAAGATTTGATCTTTCTTCGTTAATATGAAAACCCAACAAGAGTATGAAGCAAACAAATACAGACTCAAAGGTGAATCCAAAACCAATTTGAGAAATTAGTAAAAACAAACAAAGAAAAATATTTGATCTTTAGTTTCTTTTTTTCTTTCTAATCGAAATCTAAAAATACACAAGAGTATACGCAGATACGTATTCGTACTTATTGTGTATAAGAATCAGAAGCAGAAGACCAGAGAGGGTGAGAAGCCAAAGAGCTCAAGATTGTGTTTCTTTTAGAAGAAACAGAGTACAGAGTAATGATTAATAGTACTGCAGGAAGAAGAAGACGAAACAGAGACATAAAGATACATATAGAGAGAGAGAGGTGGGAAAAACGTACCAGTTAGAAAACGCGGAGTTGAAGATAGAGAGAGATGGAGAAGAAGAAGAAGAAAGAGATCAGAGAAGAGAAGACAAGTGAATGAAAATATTAATGAAGAGAGGAGAGGTGAGGTGAAACGAATATATGAGGTTGTCATATTCTTCCTACTTGTTTCTCTTTAGGCTGCCTCCGTCACTTTTGATTTGTCCCTTTCTTTGAATAATAACATCAGTTTTTCTTTTTAATTTTATATAAATACAGAATAATTGTTATATAATGCATGTTGATTAATTTAGTAATGCTAAAAATGGAATTTTATTTTTTCCTCTTTTTTTGTTCACACTAGTTGTTGCATTTTTCCTTATGTCTTTCTGTCTCTGTCATCATTTTTTTTCTACGTTCATCTCATGTGCTTGGTATAATAATAATTAATAGGGAGAATTTAGTGGGCATGCAAATATTATACCAGAGATGTTTTGTTTTGTTCCTCGAAATAATTTATACAGATCGTTTTCAAGTATGCTCATTAGTTGGAGATTTTCTATGATTAAATTAGGTATAGTTGGGAGATAACAATGAAATAAATCGGATAACTACCACATGGTGATTATGTTTTGAACTATTTTTAAAAATATGATACAAGATGGGACGATAAGTATATACTAATCTCTAAAGGTAAGGTAATGGCAACGAGATCTATACATTTCAAAAAGTAAATCTGTAAATGACATTAGTTATGACGAAAAAACAAAAAACAATGATATTATATATATGTTGAATAATACAAACATTTCTATTAGTAAGAATATAATAGTTTTCAGAAAACATGTTGCATATTGTGAATACATGTTCAAAATAAAAATAGTATCGATAAATCCAACATTCACAAATCAAATATGTGAATGCTAGATATATGTGAACAAATCCAGTATACTTTAAAACAAATAACAAAAATGTATATACTACTATAGAGTAGTGGGGAACAAAAAAAAAAAAAGAAAAGAAGAATAAATCTGATGCTAGGTTGTCAGAAGATTATATATAAACAAATAGAGAGTAGTGACCAAAACAAGAAAGAAAAGAACCTTTTTCTAACATTTGGAGTGTAGATAATGATACGTTAGTTAATAGAGTCATCAGATCTCAATTCTTTCGTCAGTGAATCCTGTGAGGAGGAGTGGTGTGGTCATCGGTTACTTTACATTTTGTATTTTTGGTATTTATTGACGTGCGTAATCCGTGATGGTGAAGTTGCACTATTTACTAATAAATTACTCCTTTTCGAATATGACCGACGTATCTGGTCTGGTGGTCCACTTATTACAGCCAAATTTCTTTCGTAGTCCGAGCCTTTAAAATAACAATTATCCGGAATGTCTTTCTTAATACTAGTTTAGAATTCTTATACGATGTGTTACACTTTTAACCCAAAAAAAAAAATTGGTATAAGATGTTCAAAACGGCTGGTAAGTATAGTGCTACACTGTGACTTCACGTTGAATTCATAAAACCTTTCTATCACAAAAATTTCAAGTTATAAAAAATCCAGCATATATAGCACTTGAATTCTTGAAAATTTAACTGAAGCATCCACGGATAAGCAGTTAATACACAAAGAAATAAATGAGGTAAAGACAGTGAAGTACGTCACTTCCTTTGGTCTCTCTTTCTTATCTTTTAAAATCTTCCTCTCATTTTAGTTTTTGTTTTTTCCCAATGATTTTTTGCAGTGATAGCTATTACTATTATGCAGTTTGACTTAAGCAGGTGAAGTGGAAAATGAATAAATTGTTAACAGGTTTCTTATCTTTTAGATTTGGATGGAATAATAAATACATCCGTGTAAGTCTATATTACAGGATACCATATAGTATTAGTACCTCCCCAAAATTCAAAATAAAAATGTTCTCCTACACGGAGTTGACATGTTTGAGATAATAACAGATCTAATATGTATATCAACGTACGTCTATACACTACTGTAGTTGTCATAATTAAGTTTACGCCAAAATAAAATAAAGAGTTGAAAAGAACGAACAACCATATAAAGATTGTTATATATATTTGCTGCGAAGAATAAGGTTGTTGTTCATTGAGAACTGTAAGTCGAAATGACCTTACAAATGGGCCAAAGGCTACTGAAGCTCTCGTGGCCCAACCAAGCTATTTTTTATTTTATTTTAAAATTTATTTGGCATACCCACAATTTATATTAAAAGAAAGAAAAAAAAAACTTTCAAAAACTTGTGATATTTGCCGGCAATCCATTATCCATGGCAGTGGTTTAAAGATGTGCATGGTTATCCGAAATGCTATTCTACAAGTCGTCGGGTATGGGCGTTTTTGGTCTGTTCAAGTATCTCAGCCAACTCGATGCATTTTTTGAAGTGCTTAATCTTTATTTGTTGTTGTCAACAAGTGCTTAATTAATTTATACGTGTTATTTGTCAATTTAGGGAGTGCGCTAGTATTAAGATGAACAGAAAAGATATTTATTGTAAAAGAGGGGGAAAGACGCGTGAGGAGGTCTCATCTGGCACGTGCATCAATTTTGTTTTTAACGTCCTTTTGCCGACAGTTTCTCTCTGTGATTCGTCCTAGTCGTACACACTCGTACACAGAGAGACAGACCTGTACCTTTCATTTTTCTTCTTTTCACTTTTCTCTTTTTTTTATTTCTTTCGGAATCTCAAACTCCTAGTGAATTTTGTACTAGAAATACATATACATAGTTATGTATATATAGTAATTTCCCGACATAATTAAAAAAATTTCCTGATATTTTACTTTTTTTTTTTTTTTTTTTTTTAAATATATAGTATAAAAATGTCACTAGTAAGATATTAAATACATAAATATAGAAAAGAGTAACGTATGAATAAATAAAGTAGGGTCCAATAAGAGGAAGCATTGACTTGGAAGCATATGAGACAGTCGATAGGCCCAACAGCCCATCGCCAGCTGGATTCCCCCAAATGTCACGTGACCTCTCTCCCCATCTCTCTTCACTATCTCCTTCCTTCCCACGTGATCCTTCCTCCTTCTTCTTCTTCTTCCTCAGACAAAAGGAGCGAAGCCTTCTCCGATTATGCTCTGTGTCCCCATTGTTATCTCCGGTATTATCGATTCTCCTCCTCTCCGATCCTATTTATCTTTTCACATTTTCTTTCTTTTTATATTTTGATCTTTATTATTAAAGGGTTGCTTTTTTTTTTTTTGATTGAATCATACGGATGCGTTTTTCTCGGTCATTGAATTTGTTGTTATCTGTAATGTGGGTTTGATGAATATGAGGGTTTCGTTAGTGCTCTCTCGTTTGTTATAGAGTTAAGCGTTTAAGAGGAAGTGTCCTTTGTAATTGGGCATTTGTGTTGTTGTTGGCTCTTTGATGTGAAATGAATGTATCATACAGCTAGAATTAGGTTTGAAAAATTTGTACCTTTTTGTGCGGGTTTGAGGTAAATGTCGAATCTTTTTTCTTGATATTTAAGTCTGTGGGCCAATTTTTAAACGAATTGATGACATAAAGTTTTTGCTTTTATGACTACAGTGTTCTTCTTCTTGGTTTTGCTTGCTCGTTTTTAACCAATCTTAGTTGAGGCAAAATTACAAACCTCGTTTTACCCATGTTCTTTGCTGTCTTACCACATTTTCAGCTAATTTCTCTGTCTAACAAAAAGGTTACATGTCTTTTTCTCATTTAGTGCAGAAAACAAGAGCAGATGGGTCAGATTCTACACCAATCAAAGTATTGTTCTCGATTTAGAAAGCCTTTTATGGGGTAAGAGATGGTGAAGGAAGAAAATTTTGATACAAAGGAATAAAAATAATATACCGAATTTTCTGAGAGAGAGAGATGGAAGAGAGACGAGATGAATCATCAAGCCCTACACAGCAGGGATCTTCAGAACTTGCTGAAAGGGTTAAGTCGCTTTCTTTTGAACCTCAAGGTGAAGCTTTGAGTAAGGATTCCCCTAGAAGTGTTGAGCAGGATTGCTCTCCTGGTCAGAGAGCATCACAGCATCTTTGGAATACCGGAATGCTCTCTGAACCGGTTCCTAATGGCTTCTACTCAGTTGTTCCGGTGAGCGGTATTTTCGTTTTCAGTTTTTTCTTCGCTTGTGTACGCTGGCTTTCGTGCCTTTGGGGATCTGTCTTAGTAGGAAGATACAGTTTCTGATGTCAATTTTTGCTCCAGGATAAGAGAGTAAAGGAACTATATAATAGACTACCTACTCCGAGTGAGCTTCATGCTTTGGGAGAGGAAGGTGTCAGAATTGAAGTTATTCTTGTTGATTTTCAAAAAGATAAGAAGATCGCAATGCTAAAACAGTTGATCACTACACTTGTCAGCGGCTCAAATCCTGCTTTGGTGATCAAGAAAATAGCTGGAACGGTAGGAATTCTGTAATGAATCTTCCCTCTTTGTCACAGTTTCTCATTGCATATTCTCGTATTTGGGCATTTATTTCTTAAACCGTGTCCATTTTTATGTTTTATTGCACTCTCTGCCAGTGATTTTCTCTAAATTTATTTCTTGCTCTGGATATACTGTTACCTCAATTTCTGTTTTTATTAATAAGGAAAAGGGAGTTGATGCCATCATGCAATTCTTTTAGCAACAATGAGATATATTCATTTGTGGCTCTGGTTGGAAGTTGATGGAAAGTTCTATGTTTGTTAGTGCCCTTTTACCTATAAAATTCATTCTCCTCAAACAGGTATCTGACTTTTACAAACGTCCAACACTGGAAAGCCCTTCAAAACTTGCTCTAGAGGAAAATGCGTTCTTGTTTGAAAACCATGGTGCTCAGTTGCTTGGCCAAATTAAGCGTGGTTGTTGTCGAGCTCGAGCAATTTTGTTCAAAGTTTTAGCTGATACTGTAGGACTCGAAAGTCGGCTGGTGGTGGTGAGCCTTAGTTTCTGATAATTCATTTTTTTTGCTTTCTTTAGCTGCATTTTTGAATATGTTGCAAAAAGAAAATTTGCAGATGATTGGATATTATGCTATATGTCTTTTATTACTCAAATCAGTTTCCCTTTTGATTCACATGAGCAGGGTCTGCCTAGTGATGGGACTGTGGATTGCATGGACTCTAACAAACACATGTCTGTTATAGTTGTGCTGAATTCCGTTGAACTACTTGTTGATCTAATTCGGTTTCCTGGTCAGTTGGTACCACGATCAGCCAAGGCAATTTTCATGTCACATATCTCACCTGCTGGAGAGAGTGATTCTGCAGAAAACGACTCTTGTGACTCACCTCTGGAGCCAAATAGTCCTTTATATGAGAGAAGAGATCCTGAGAGGTCCGCTTCCGTTGTGTGATTTTCTTTCTAAAACATATTACAATAAGATCATTCTAGAACGTCTCTTGTGATAAGCTTTCCCTGGAGTGATAAATCGTTTCCTATGCTACAGTACAGAAAAAGATGATAATCTTCAATTTCATCGGAAGTTAGAAGGATATCCAAATGCATCCGGTTCATCACTGCGTAATTTGATGCTCAGACCTGCTATTGAAAGGAAATTGAGGTAACTATTATGACAAGTTGTATAATGGAATCAGTACAATGATTGGTATAATAGAAATGTGCTTTTTTTCCTTCAGCAACACCTCACACAGTGAACCAAATGTTGCCACTGTATTCTGGAGACGTAGCCGCAGAAAAGTGATTGCTGAACAGAGAACAGCTAGCTCAAGGTATTTTCGGGCATTTTTGTTGCTTCTATATTTAAATCTCCTTATAAAAATGTTTCCGGGCCTGTGTGATTAGCGATTCTGTATGAGTTTTATTAAGTGTGTCTTTAGAGATATTACCCAACTGATTGTTTTCTCTATACCCAACTGATGAAAGTTGGCCATTTGTTACATTTGCAGCCCAGAACACCCATCTATGCGATCACGTGGACGATCAATATTGAGTTCTGGCAGAAATTCATATAGGGATTACGCTGGTGATGCATCTCCTTCAAGGTAGCTCATTCTTATGGTAGTACATGCCAAAATGTTTACAGGATCGATCAATCTTTGCTGGATTTTTCTTATCTTACATGTTAATGCTCAAGGATCAGTATTAGTCTGTGTTTTTCACTCCAATGCTGTGATATTAATATTTACAAATTTTGCATTGTTTCAGTATCCTGATCTGATTATCACTAGATGCCTACACAATATGTTTATTTCATTGGCTATGTAAGCAATTTTTAATATTATCTAGCTTTCAAACAGTTCATCCACATCAGAAATTCGTAAAACTAGACGGCGAAGTTTTAGGATCACACCAGAGATTGGGGATGACATTGCAAGGTTGGTATTATTATCCATGTGCATTGTTTCTTTTTTCATTTAGCAGCATTTGGTCAGTACCAGCGTGCATATTGAAGGCTCTATATTGAAGTATTTTTGTCAATCTAAGTTGATCAAGTATTATGGAAATTTGGCATGAGTTATTTAAAATGCAAAACTGCAATCACCAAACTCTAAAATGCTTAGGTTTCTGTAAGATGGTTATAGGATGACCATGGATCTATATATTTACCCTCATAGTCATAAAAGCTTTGTGATAATGGTACTGAGAATCGTGAGGAAGAACTCATAAGGAATTAGCTGTGATTTTATGATTTGCTTGTGTATTGACTCTCATGTTTCAAATTATTGAAGCGCTGTACGAGAAATGTATGAGAAATCAAAGCAAAACCGTCTCTTGCATGGCCGAGAGGATGAAAACAGTTCAGGTATCGATAACAATGTAAGTTTGGGCTCTGATATCCATAATCTTTTCCCATTGTTTAACCGGTCTAAAGTTCTGAGTTGCTCCAGAGGGTCTCTGCACAAGATATTGAATCTATGAGCTCGTACCTCTAAATTTCTTGTGATTCTGGTTTGTGTTTTCTCAGGTGTCCGGTCTACATCTTGATGATGAGTTAAATTCTAAGAAGACAATGTCATTGCCGTCATCTCCCCATGCTTACAGGTGTCAAACATTTGGACGAAGAGGGCCTTCAGAATTTGCAGTCAAGGATACATGGAATAAAGTGGTTGAGTCTTCCACATTGCAGAATCAGCCTTTATTACCCTATCAAGAATGGGACATTGACTTCTCAGAGTTGACTGTTGGAACTCGGGTGGGAATAGGTAAGCTACTCCAAATTACTACTACCTTTGATATAGACAAATGTAGTTAAGCAAGTGTAAGTTCATTTTGACTAGCCAATTAGTGTTAATCACGGATCCCTAAAATTTGATGTTTATGTCATAAAGAAATAGCATAAGCAAAGACAAATTTCTGACCAAAGAAAAAAACAGGAGGACGGTTTATCTAGACAAATAAACAATTTCTTAGTTGTAGCAAAAAACTTGTAATATCTAAACAGTTGATCTTTATAATCTAATATATACTGTAAAGTTCACAGGGAACTATTGTGCCATATTAAAAAAAAATCTGTAATCTTTTGAGATATCCAATAGGTAATACAGCAAAAGATGGCTGTATTCTTGCCTTTACACAAGAGTGTTGTGTGCAAATATTCTTTTAATCACGGACACATGATTCTTCTGTAAACTAAACTATAGATAAATGAGGTATGAGGCTTATCTTGTATGCCATGTCCAACATTTTTTGCAAATCCACATCTCTGTTATATTGATTCTCTGTTTGTCCATATTAACTAAATCTCAAAAACTTCATGTAAAGAAACATTGTCTTATATGTTGTATCTAGGATTTTTTGGTGAAGTTTTTCGCGGGGTATGGAATGGGACAGATGTTGCAATTAAATTGTTTCTCGAGCAAGATCTTACTGCCGAAAACATGGAAGATTTCTGCAATGAGATATCAATTCTCAGGTATTTTGTTACCAAATCCTTGGTCATTCTTGGATCAATCCCTATGTACATCTACTAATGATTTTGCATGTTCTGGCATCTGTGGTTCTCTCTATAGCCGCGTTCGCCACCCAAATGGTGATTTTCTTTTCCTTATGTTCCCTCGCTTTTTATCTTGTCATCGTTAACAAGTAATTATCAAATAATTCGTGACTCGTGATTTATGTTACTGCAGTTGTATTATTTCTCGGTGCATGCACAAAACCTCCACGCTTATCCATGATCACGGAATACATGGAGCTGGGATCTTTGTATTATTTGATCCACATGAGTGGTCAAAAGAAGAAACTTAGCTGGCACAGAAGGCTCAGGATGCTAAGAGACATCTGCAGGTACATAGCTTGCTTCAATTTGTTTTGTTCCTTGTTTGCCTTTGATGTTCATGAAAGTGTGGATCATGGTTTGTGAGTCTCTGAGGATTAGTAGAATTTGCATGCAGAACGCATGAACTATGATGTATATTAGGGTGCAGTACTGACTACTTGTGGCTTCTGTCATCTTTCTTTTTAGTTATCAGTTCCTTATTAAGTATTAATTTTATCTTAGTGGAGTGAGCAAAAACATAAATGACTTCCACTGAAGAAAGATAGGCTCAGTTACACTCTTATACATGAGAAACAGGGATCAAGTCACATAATTTGTTTTGTTCTGTGATTCCTTGCATATTTCCCTTGATTATATGTTTTAAGCTACATATGCTTATCTCATGCTGTTTTGTATTTCTTATGGGATGCTTAAGGGGTTTGATGTGCATACACCGGATGAAGATAGTTCACCGTGACCTAAAGAGTGCCAACTGTCTAGTGGACAAACATTGGACAGTCAAGATATGTGATTTTGGGCTCTCAAGAATAATGACTGATGAAAATATGAAGGACACGTCATCTGCTGGCACACCAGAGTGGATGGCTCCAGAACTCATTCGCAACAAGCCTTTCACAGAGAAATGTGATATCTTTAGTCTTGGGGTCATAATGTGGGAACTTTCTACTTTACGTAAACCATGGGAAGGAGTTCCACCTGAAAAGGTATAATATGCTGTACCATATGTCTATTCTCTCATTCACCACTTCGTTCAGGGTAAATAATTTCATTTGTTTGGAATGTGAATTTGATTACTGATAGAATGTCGTCTCTTAGGTTGTCTTTGCTGTTGCGCATGAAGGGTCACGTTTGGAGATTCCTGAAGGTCCACTCAGCAAATTGATTGCAGGTTTAATGTTGTTGAAGGCCACTTTAGTCGATCTTTTTGTTTATTCTCTCATGTTTCTCAACTGCTACAGTCTGAGTAAAGTTAACCACCAAATCTTCTCTGCAGATTGTTGGGCAGAGCCTGAGGAACGCCCAAACTGTGAAGAGATACTTAGAGGCTTGCTCGATTGTGAGTACACGCTGTGCTAACACCAATTCCTTTTCGGGGATAATGAACTGAAGATGTTTTGGCTCAAAAAGCAGCCCAGCTTCTTTATAAATCACTGCGCTTAAATTATCAACCGGAGTGGCATAACTCTAAAGATGAAGAGAACTTAGAGGATACTAAAATGAGAGAATTCATAGTTCAGTGTGGATAGCTGTGGAACAGGCAGAGGCACCAAATGTAGGACAGAAACAAGAATGTCTTTAAGCTGCCTCTGGTTTGATTCATGGTCTCACAGGCAGTGAGTGTTCTTTTTGTTGGTTCTTGAAAGAGCATTTTGGTCTATTTGTAAGAAAATATATACACTATTCTTTGTTTTGGAAAAATAAAGAGCTCTTTGATTTGTATCGTCTTCACGGTTTCACCCACTCTGTCTCTCTCTCTCGTGTCTTAGCCACTTTCTTCTTTCATCTCGTATCAAGCATTCGATAATCCTACTTTATGGACTCACATATGTACCATTAAGTCCTTTATACATATATAAGACTTTACAAAACGTACAAATGAGTAAAATATACACATAACATAACAGTTTACTTTTAGTTATTTTTGCTTAAATATACTAAATTCATGTCATAATATTCTTTTAAAGAAATCATTATTATTATTAACAGTATCTATATTATGATTAAACTTTTACTTTTATGTTGTTAACTTGTTATGCTTCAAACAAAATCTGAGATGATCGGGTCAATCATCCAGTATAATGATAAAGATATTGGTCGGCAAGCACTATCAGCTCCAGTTTCAGTTTGTATCGGAAGACGTGAACCCATGTCAAATGGAATATTTACAGCTTAGACCAAATTAATAGAAAATTAGCCTTCATCTTCATTATTATTTTTATTTAACTTATCTATACATTGAATTTTCATTTGACATTAACAATGTAATTACAACTAATATACTAGTATTTTCTACAATATTTCTAATTTAATGAAAATCTGTGGCAGCAGAGTTTTTTCTTTTGTTCTTCCAAATAGTAAAACCATGTTTTATGCCTTTTTCATATATCGCTTCGAAGCTTTTTTTCTTTTGTCAATTTCCAGGAAAGAGTTTAGATTTGTCCTTTATGTTTTCAGTCAAACGAATTTTTTTAAAAAAGAAGATTAGAATAGAGGACTCATTTTTCTCCTGTAGGATAAACATAAAAGGCAATATAAAAGTGAAATCAAATCTTAATGGGATCCACGTTAATTTGATTGCTAGTTAATTCCAATGCACTCATTCTAAATCATTAGGGCCGATCATAGGGGTGTAAACGTACAGTTTGCTTCTTTGGTTTATTATAATAATACTATTAAATTACAGTACTTAATAATCTCTTGTTGTTTAAGGTCGTAAATATATAATTTTAATATTTAGATGATTGGATCCCTTTAATTCTTTACTTGACATAAATATATCAAATCAAATTCAAATTACTCACCTTTTAAAGTGGTAAAGACCAACACCAACACCGTCACATAGCAATGTAATTATATTTGTATATTATAGTGTTTACTAGATAATATGTCTTACGCATCACGTGAGTTTGAAATTAATATAATAAAAATTATATATTTTTAAATAAGTTTAGTAAATTATTGAATAAATTAATTATTTAATAGTTTATATTACATAAATATTTTTTAAATAAGTAATTTTCAAAAAATGTACAAAAATTAAAAAAAAATTCTCAATTATGATTTTATAGCTTTCTTAGTTCATTCAATAGTTTTTCCACTGTCCAAAAAATGCAAGAAAACTTATATATTATTTATTATATTATTTAGATTCATTATGAAAATAAATATTATTCGAGATGATTAATCAAAAATTAAAGATGCTTTTATGAGATGATTGATGAATTCATATATAAAAATCATATAGAAAATGATTTCATTATACCTGTATAAGTGAGATCAAAACCTAACTTATGTATATTTACAATTCACAATAATTTGGTTTTAATAAATTAATATAAACATATTATATATATATATATATATATATGTTAATTAACTATATATTGATCAATGATATATGATTAGAATAATATTAATAAGTGAATACAAAAATAATTACATGATAATTTAATGTGAATTATTTGTTTTAAAATGAATAAAAAATAAAAGCAAATAATATGCGACATATCTTAAGGATGACAAGTAGAATTGAAAATAAAACTATACATCTTAATGTTCATAATATAGGAATAATATATATGTAGTACTAATATCCCAAAAAAAATTAAGAACAATTTAGATGATAGAAAAATTAAATATTTCATCATATTTTAAAACAAAATTATCACATATATATATATATATGTATATATCATATCTTACATATATATATCATAAACACATGTTAAACTTCTTATAAACATAATAGCATATGCTACACATATATTAAACTCTTGAGGCGATTCTTTTGAGCCCTGCACCTGATGTTGAGTTTCCTATCACGCCTCCAACTGCCATTCATGAGAACCAGACTGGCTTCTACCGGTTTAATGTTGTAATCACCCGTGACAACAATATGTGGGATGTGCTGCTAGACGGTCCACGTGGTGCTAGGCGCAGTGTTGTGTCCTCTACCTGGGTAAGCAAATATTAACATAGTTAAATATTTCATCATATTTTCTAACAAAATTATCACATATATATATATATATATATCATATCTTACATATATATATATATATATATATATATCATAAACACATGTTGAACTTCTTATAAACATAATAGAATATGCTACACATATGTTGAACTCATACATAAAGTTTATAAGAATTACAAAAATGCAATAATTAAATATTAATATCTTTTATTATTTATTCTATTTTTAATTGTTGTTAATCATTCATTAGAATGCTATAAATACTATGGAGGTGAAAAATATAACATAAACAAAAACAAATAGTTTCAATTAATTAAAATTTAGTGCCTTAAAATATGAATATGATTATAAATATAAGAGTTATAAAATATTTGATAGAATATATAAGTTAATAAAATATGTGAAAAATTCATAAAAATAAATTTATTGTGAATAAAGAACTGATTTTTTTTGGTTTGGATATAAAAATTTGAAATTACTATACATATAAATATATGACAGGAACTTCAAGGTAATCAGATTATAATTTTTAATATATATTTTGTTCTCTCTTAAAACGAAATATGTAATCAGTTCTTTCTCTATAAATATTTATAAAGTCTATATATTAAAATATATTTTAGTTTATTATAATTAGAGTGACATTACAAAACAAATTATGAATTATCTCTATTATAGTGAAGAAATAAAACAGAAAAATTATGATTGGAAATTATGATTAAAAAGTAGAAGAAAAATTGAACCTTTTATAATAAATTAAGTTGTTTTTTACGGATAAAAACTCTTTAGGTGACAGGTATCAAATTCTGGGATAAAATTTTAGAATGAACTCTTCTTTATTATGCAAGATAACAGGGCATTTTACTCGATTAATTTTGATATAAATTTTAAATTATTGGAATACATTATAGTTGTATCTGATTACATTACATCATGATAGGCACTTTATAATAAGGCATTACAGTTGTTACATAAGTAAACAACGAAATGATTAACTTATTTTATATTGGATAAAATATAAAAAGTTCATAGATACCGTTGACCATTAGTTTAAGTCCTAAAATTATATCTTAAAATGATAATGACAAAATAATCATAAATTCAAACTTGGCTTCTCCGGTTTAAGTCCTCCTCCTCCTCCTCTGTTTCTTTCTACCGAACTTCTTCTTCTTCTCTCTCTCTATAAACTTCCTCCTCTGCCGTAACTGTTTACGTGTTGAAGAAGATTTCTATTCACATGCATCCTTTTTGTTGTGTCTCTACTGTCTCTGACCACTCCTCTTCGACACCATTGCCAGAGCAACCGTCCTTCTCTATGTACGCCGCTACCACATCCGAAACTCCATTCGGTTCCGCGAGATCTCAACCGGTTATAACCCGGTCTGCCTCGCAACGTTATAACCATCCCGGTCCATCTAATCAACATCATCTCCTCCACAGTCTCTCTTTTAACCACCAAAACGTCTTTGTCTCCGATCAGCAGGTACTACTTGCCTTGCCTCCAGCGGCAAGGGAAGCCCCCGTTGATGTTAAGATCAACGATATCGCCGGGAACTCTATATCCGGGATATTGTACAAATGGGTGAACTATGGGAAAGGATGGAGGCGAAGATGGTTTGTTTTGCAAGATGGTGTTCTTTCCTATTATAAGATCCATGGACCTGATAAGATTGTTGTTGTTCGTGAGACTGAGAAAGGATCAAGAGTGATCGGAGACGAGTCCACCCGTATGATCTCCAGGAATAACCGTCATGCCGGCTCTAGCGCCAACCACCAACTCCGACGCAAGCCATTCGGCGAAGTCCATCTTAAGGTATGACTACATCATCTATGCAGTTTTGATGATCAGTATATAAATAGTGCCACAATTTGATTATGTGCTCTGTATAGGTTTCATCAATACGAGAGAGTAGATCAGATGACAAGAGGTTTTCAATATTTACTGGTACCAAGAGGCTTCACTTACGTGCAGAGACGAGAGAAGACAGAACAGCTTGGATGGAGGCGTTGCAAGCTGTCAAAGATATGTTTCCAAGAATGTCCAATTGCGAGTTAATGGCACCGACCAACAGCTTGGACATCTCTATAGAGAAGCTTAGGTTGAGATTGGTTGAGGAAGGAGTGAGTGAGTCAGCCATTCAAGACTGCGAACAGATCACGAGGTCAGAGTTCTCAGCAGTTCAGAGCCAGCTTTTGCTCCTTAAACAGAAGCAATGGCTTCTCATTGATACACTCAGACAACTAGAGGTATTTATAACGTTTCCAAACAGATTCCTCTAGATGTGTCTTAAAAATATTTTAAGAAATTGATGTCTCTATGTCATTGTCTAGACAGAAAAAGTAGATCTTGAGAACACGGTTGTAGATGAGACTCAACGACAAACTGACAACGGAGACTCAGGTGACTTAAGACACAAGAAGCCTTTTCTTTACTACAAAAATTTTCAATCTACCTGCCTAACTGATATTAATTGATTCCTTCTATCTTGAAAGGAACTATTAGTGAATCCGAAGATGATAATGAACAATTTGATGAGGCTGAGGAGGAAATTGATACGTGTGACTCTCTTTCTTCAAGTTCATTCAAAAGTATTGGATCTGCTTTCCGTACATCATTCTCTTCAGATGATGATGGACTTAATAATGGTTTTGAGTCAGATGATGATGATCTTGATCCTTCTATCAAGTCTATTGGATTTAACTATCCTCATGTCAAACGACGAAAGAGATTACCTGATCCGGTTGAAAAAGAGAAGAGTGTTAGCCTTTGGTCAATGATCAAAGACAACATTGGCAAGGATCTCACAAAAGTTTGTCTTCCTGTTTACTTCAACGAGCCACTATCTTCTTTACAGAAATGCTTTGAGGATTTGGAGTATTCATATCTTCTTGATCAAGCATCTGAATGGGGGAAAAAGGTATAGTAAGAATCTGTAGATGAGCAAATATTATTTAGATTCTTTTATGGTAGTCTCATGGTTTTGCCAACATCAAATGAACCTTCTCAGGGCGATAACCTGATGAGGATTCTGAATGTAGCTGCCTTTGCTGTATCTGGTTATGCATCAACCGAAGGAAGAATTTGCAAACCTTTTAATCCAATGTTAGGGGAAACATACGAGGCTGACTATCCTGATAAAGGCCTTCGATTTTTCTCTGAAAAGGTTTGTTTCTTTTATATGAACAACTTCATTATTAAATTTTGGTGAAGATAAAAATATACATAACATTTCTCTTGTTAATTTTGTTCTTAGGTGACTCATCATCCTATGATTGTGGCATGCCAATTATACATAACACTCTCTTGTGAATTTTGTTGTTAGGTGAGTCATCATCCTATGATTGTGGCATGCCATTGTGATGGAACCGGATGGAAATTTTGGGGAGATAGCAACTTGAAAAGCAAGTTTTGGGGTCGATCAATTCAGCTAGATCCTATTGGTTTGTTGACTTTGAAATTTGATGATGGTGAAACTCTCCAGTGGAGTAAGGTATGAATCTTTATAGATAGAAAAAAAAACATTTGTGCATGATATGTAATGCTTATACACTTCTGCTCAAAATATAGGTGACTACATCAATATACAATCTCATACTTGGTAAACTGTATTGTGATCACTACGGAACAATGCGGATAGAAGGTAACGGTGAATACTCATGTAAACTTAAATTCAAGGAACAGTCGATGATCGATAGAAATCCACATCAAGTTCAAGGTGTAGTAGAAGACAAAAATGGGAAAACAGTGGCTAAGTTGTTTGGGAAATGGGATGAGAGTATGCACTATGTGTTGGTGAATCAAGGAAAGGTGAGTGAATCTCATCTTCTGTGGAAACGAAACAAACCTTCCGAAAACCCGACGAAGTATAATCTAACACGGTTTGGAATCACATTGAACGAGCTCACGCCTGGTTTAAAGGAAAAGTTGCCACCAACAGATTCAAGACTTAGACCAGACCAGAGGTATTTAGAGAAGGGAGAGTTTGAAATGGGAAACGCAGAGAAGTTGAGGTTGGAACAGAGACAAAGACAAGCGAGAGAGATGCAAGAGAGAGGTTGGAAACCAAAGTGGTTTAGAAAAGAGAAAGGAAGTGAGACTTACAAATACAATGGAGGTTATTGGGAAGCTCGAGATTCTGGTCGTTGGGATGATTGTCCTGACATCTTTGGTCAAGTTCACCAATCCATAAAGTAAACGAGACCTACAAAACTCCATTTATCTTCATCACTAAATATATATTTCCATTTTTGTATGTTTGTTGTTTTTGTTGTTTCTCGCGTTCTTCATGGGTATAATTGTTTACATACCATTTTTTTTTCCTTCAGTCAAGGAGTTTGTGATGGAAAACAACTAATTTCTCCTTAGGCTCCTACTGGTAACCCATTGTGCTTCTTCACGTTTCCCACTTCCTAGATTTGCGATGGATTTGCTAAAGTTGTGGAGAATCAATTTCAAACCCAAGTCATCCAAGTCCTCTATATATACTCATCGAGTTTTTCTCTTGGAAAATAGTGATTTAAGGAAATCAAATCGTTTGTTCTCACACACAGCAAAAGCACAAAACATCCAGCAATTTCTCTCTCACAAAGTAAGTGTCTTCGAGAGTATCGTAGTGTGTAGTTCATGTAGAGCCGGTGTGTTTGAGTGATTAGCAGACCCGGTTGTGAATGTGTTGTATTCTGGGACTCTTGTAACCTTAAATCCCGTCGCACTGCGGGGCTTTCAAAGAGTTAAGGAAAGAGATTTTGGTCTCGCCTCTATTCTTCCCTTAACGTTTGTGTTGTTATCTCTTATTCAATACCTCTTACGTAGTGTGGCAAATTTCTAGCTCCTACAATACGGTGGAGCACTGTTAACCGGTGAAGGAGACAAAGAAGAGCGTGGTGATCGTACTGGTCCAGGAACCGGAGCAGCGACGGGTAAGACATGGATTTGAAGCTTCTGTCACAAGTTGCAGTGACTAGGAGATCCGCATATGAAGTGTTGGAGTTCCGGTTTGGTTAGAATGATGGTATCAGAGCCGGTCTGGTATCTCGTTATCGGTTTAGTAGATTCGCACAGCTTGAAATCATTGTGAGTGACTTCAGTGACATCGTGGAACTCTTTGTTGTAGTTGAACACCAAAGAGTCTCCAACTTGGAAAGTTCTTGAAGATGCCCATGCATCGTAATTGACGCTCATAATCGTCCATCCCGTGGAGTCACCGACTTTGTGAACCATTGCTCCAATGGAAACTCCACAAAGTGCGGCAAGAATCAGCAAATAAGTAAAGAAGACGTTACTTTGGATCAAAGCCATGAATATGATGGACTGTTGTTTGAAACAAGAGAATTAAGCAGCAATGAAAGAAAACAGCTTTTTATGAAGTTTTGAGTTTTGTGTTGGTGAGAAGTTGAAAGAGCACTATGTTGTTTATATATAGACCCGAGCTCTCGTTTAAAACAATCCTTATCCTTTTCTCTTTAGGAATTTGACACTTTTAATATGTTTTTCTTAACCAAAAAAATATATTTTGATAATTCCTAGTGATGATGTTTTTGTTAAGGTCCTTTTTAATTTCCCTTTTCCATATAAAAAGACTAAAAGAGATACAGTATATATTTAACTGATTTGCGCATCATGTTTTCGTTTGATTTTCCTTTTTTGTCTAACCTACTAGAATAGAATTGAGAACTCCCAAGTCCCAATAGCCCTTGTTAAAAAAAAAAAACTTTATTTAATCATAACTTTACTGTTCTTAATGAAAAGCTAAAACAGAGGCTTCACATAAATTTTTTTCTTTTAGGATTGTGATTTTAATAAATAGTGTTTTGATTTGTCCACGTCCCTCTCGCTCCGACTTGAATATAAAGACACAAGTCATCGATATATCCAATAGTGAATTTTATTTTTGCTTTACTTTTTCACATTCATATAGTTTTCTACTCTGAATTTTATTTACACAAAAATTAAACTATTTATAAAGATTAAATAAATTATAACATATACTATTTTTTGGGTTGAAAAAAATGGTAATAATATTAAATAGGTTTGAGTATTCGAGTAACCATCTCGATTCCAGTTTAATTTTACACATCACAAGATCTAAAATTCATGATCAGGAGTACGTAGTTTGTTGCAATGTATGGCATGCTCGGTTACGTACGAATATCTATATTTCTCATTTTTTTCTTAATTTATAAATACTTTGTTTCCTTTATAACGCATGATATATAACTGACTAATTGTTTGCCGAGTTTGCAATTGTACGTAATATCAAAATTATTTAGCAAAATAATAGAAATTTATGTGAACATACGGAAGTTAAAAAGAATTTGTGTCGCTTGTTACGTTGAAGTAAACAAAACCACTCAAGGAACAAAAAAAAAAAACTTAAAACTCATAGTCTCAATTCTCAAACGTACGTACGGAACTGGTAAAACTAAGAAGTAGAACCAAAAGCCAAAAGACAAAACGTCTGTGAATCTATCAAACTAATATGAAAATTAGAGAAAGTAAAGGAAGGACGCAGAGTCCGATCCAAACACTAGACTTTGAAGCTGCGCTAAGTGGAGCTGGTGACGGTCCCATCTGATACTGTGGAGCACTGTTAACCGGTGAATCAGCCAACGGTGAAGGTGACGAAGAAGAGCTTGGTGATCGGACCGGTCGAGGAACCGGAGCAGCGACGGGTCCTAATGAGGCTGGTAAGACATGGATTTGAAGCTTCTGTCCAAAATTGCAATGTCTAGGATATCCGCATATGAAGTGTTGGATTCCTGGCTTGGTTAGAGCGATGGTATCAGAACCGGTCTGATATCTTGAAAGCGGTTTAGATGCTTCACACAACATGAAATCATTGTGAGTGACTTCAGTGACGTCATGGAAATCTTTAGTGTATTCGAAGACCAAAGAATCTCCCACATGAAAAGTTTTTGAAGATGCCCATGCATCGTAATCAACGCTAATCGTCCATCCTTTGGAGTCACCCACTTTGTGAACGGTTCCTCCAATGGCACCTCCAAAAAGTGCAACAAGAATCAGCAAAGAAGTAAAGAAGACGTTGCTTTTGATCAAAGCCATGATGAATTGTTGTTTGAAACAAGAGAATTAACCAGCAATTAAAGAAAACAACTTTGTAAGAGATTTTATGAAGTTTTGAGAGTGGGTTGGTGAGAAGTTAAGATAGCGCTATGTTGTTTATATAGAGACCTAAGGTCTCGTTTAAAACAATCATTTTCTCTTTAGGAATTGGGTTGACAATTTTTATATATTTTCTTAACCAAAAAAATATAATATATTTTGATAATTTCTATTTCCTAGTGATGTATTTTTTATGGTCTTTTCTAATTGGCGTTTTCCATATAAAAGATAGATACAATATATATGTTACTAATTTGCCCATTGTGTTTTCGTTTGATTTTTTTTTTTTTTTTTTGTCTAACCTACTAGAATTGAGACTCCTAATAACCCGTTGTTAAAAAAAAAGTTTAGGTTGACAAAAAAAAAAAAACTATAGTCTTCTTAATTAAAACCTAAAATAATCTAGATTTTCTTGATGTCCCTTAACAAAAAGAACAAAAAGAAAGATTCGTGTATGTGCTTAGGCTTATTCAAAGTGTGCATAAAGTGAACAGTCAAATTGATTATTCGCAAAATAACCTTCCACTTTTTATTTTTTATTTGCTAATAATTAACTTCAAGTGTGATGGGTGTCTAATTTCATCATATTTCATGTTCAATTTTCAGAAAAATGCTATTTTAAATAATATCATTTTTTCTTAAGCATAATAAAGTGCACTACATATTGACCGTACAAAATTATTAATACATGGGATTTTGTTAATAAGAAACATAACACTTTAATAAAAAAGTACTGGCCAAATTTTTTATAAATGGCTGCCTACCTAATAAATTAGATATTGATAAGACTAATCCTCTGTTTTTTTTTTTCTCATTTTGTACTCATGAGTATTTACATATTTATAGCTTAAACTTAAATATTATCTAGTTCATGAATATATAGCATATACATATTTATAGCTTAAAATTTGATATCATTTACCAAATAAATCATATGGTTAACTAGATGATGATGGCAGTTGATAAAAACAGTTAACAAGATAAGTTTTGTCGAAATTTTGTTTATCATCATTATCAATATTATATTATATTATACACTGTATCTGAAGAAAATCACAATGTAATTGACACAAAACATGTGTAGCTCAAATCTAATCATGTATGTACTAACGATCAGGTTGTAAATGTATTTATGGCTGTATTTATACAGATGCTTATATAGATAATCACTGCTCTAGTAATGCTTCATCTTGTTTGCTTTGCTGTAATCTCTATATAGGCTAGTGTAGCTCAAACCTGATCATGTATTAAATTGGCTATAATGTACTAGCGATCAGGTTGTAAATGTACTGATGGCTGAATTTTTCCTTTCATGTTTTTTACAGGTCCATAATGGCTGTTGTTAACCTTCAGGAAGTGAATTTCAAGGATCCTATGCTTAATGCCTTCATCTTGACATCGACACAGAGACAGCTCACTCAGGAGGAAGTGATGTACATTTTTGAGGCGTTTCTTTTCAGTCCTACACCTGATGTTGAGTTTCCTATCACGCCTCCAACTGCCATTCCTGAGAACCAGACTGGCTTCTACCGGTTTAATGTTGTAATCACCCGTGACAACAATACGTGGGATGTGCTGCTAGACGGTCCACGTGGTGCTAGGCGCAGTGTTGTGTCCTCTACCTGGGTAAGCAAATCTGTTCATGAAAATTAGATACTTTCTTTTTTTGATTGTTTCTGTAAAGGGATGTTAAAACAGGTAAACCCACCCCGTTTAAACCCATCCAATTTAAACCCACCCCATTTAAGTATAAACCCATTTAAACTCATATATATTTGAAACCCATTTAACCATACCCATTTAAACATACATTGCCCCATTTAACCTATTAAACACATTTAAGTATATAATTTTGGTGATAATGTATAATTTTGTGGTTTTGTAATTTTGGCGGTAAAACATTTAGATAACAAAAGACAATTTTGCATTTTTGACGGAAAAACAAGGTTTTGAGAAAAAATATTTTGATAAAAAAGACAATTTTTTTTTTTGGCAGGAAAACATGTTTTTACGGTTTTGGCAGAAAAACACATTTTTTACGGTTTTGGCAGGAAAACATATTTTACGGTTTTAGCGGGAAAACACATTTTAATAAAAGTATCAACACAAATGGGTCTAGATGGGTATCCATTTATTTATAATAAAACCCATATAATTAATGAGACTAAATGGGGAAACCCATTTAACCCATTCAATTTATTCCCATAAATGGGTATAAATGGGCTCATTTTAATTTAACATACCCATTTAATAAATGGGTTTGCTGACCCATATTAACATCTATTTGTACCGGGATGAGCATAATTCTAATAAATAAGATTTTGCGGGGAAAGAATGGAGCAAGTCCTTTATTAACGAAATGAGGTCGTCAATTACAAAGAGTGAGTTCGTCAGCTTACAGACAAGCTAACCACCAGAAAAATGACTATCTCAAAGGTGGAAACGAATTACACAAAAGACAATAAACTCTATTTTCGATGTAGAGTCTGTGAGTAATGTCCAGAAGTCAGAATGAGGTTCCTAATAAATGTTTTGAGCTATTTATAGGTGAGTGTGGAGTTAGGCACTCTAGGGTTTCTGCGCGAATTCCTGAAATTGCCCTCTGCGGAGCTTAATGGACTTTCTCCCAAATTTTTCAGACCGAAGTCACAGTTTAACAAGTTTAGCGAGTCTTGTTGGGCCGAGTTGTCATATGGGACAAAGTCCATATCCAACAATAGTCCCCCCCTCAGTCCGGTGAGCGAGGTATTTCTGCGATCGGCGGGCGTACTTCAAGACTTAACATATGCCTGCTCGGCATTGGGCGTTCCAGACCGCCTCGGGAAGATCTACCTTCGTGTGGTGATGGTTAAAGCGATAGTTTCTTCTCAGCTCGGAGCTCGCTCTGATGTTGTATGCGTTGAGTATGTTGTTGGGGAGCACAGAGCTTGCCTCAATGTTTTGTGCCTTGAGCACGTCTTTGCGGAGCGTAGAGCGTGGCGCCTGGCGCGTGGAGCGTGGAGCTCGTCTAGATGTTATGCGCCTTGAGCTCGTTTTTACAGAGCGTAGAGTTTAATAATGGATCTGCAATGGTTGAGGACGGAGTTGCCGCACTAACTGAGGGTCAGAGAAATTGAGCCAGATCGGCGGGCGGAGATTGAGGTTGGCAAGAGTGAGATTGAGGTTAGCGAGAGTGAGATTGAGGTTGGCGAAATTGAGATTGAGGTCGGCGAGAGTGAGATTGAGGTTGGCGAGAGTGAGATTGAGGTCAGCGAGGGTGAGATTGAGGTCGGCAAGATTGAGGTTGGCGAGAGTGAGATTGAGGTCGGCGAGCGGAGATCCGGTTGGCGAGAGTGAGATTTTCCTGATCGCACTACGACGGCAGTACAAAACCCACATGTCGTCTCTATGGAAGACTTCAAGGTCTTGTTCGCCACCATGACATAGCAGATCTACCATATGATCTTCGACACCAACCGCAGAGTTGATGCTGTCGTAACTCAGACGGCCCCATCACCACTCTCTGCAGGGCAGTTGCCTGTGCTCAGGATAGGCGATCTCTCACGTCGTCTCGATTTCTCGAACATACCGACGGTCAACCAATCAGAGTGAAGGACTCTTCCCCCCAGGTAACGTCGAGCATCTGGCCGTCGAACCCGAACTCACAGATCCGTGAGATCCGGCTATTCAGTTCGCCCCCTCGACAAGCACGAGACCTTGCCTCGAGATCGAGGAAATCCAGTCGCAGATTCGCAGCATGAGTTTGCTCCTTCACCGGGCTATCAACACAGCTCCAGAGATCGATAGGATTGTCGAGGTCACTCGGTGAACTCCTTTCACTCAGCGGATCCTGCAAGCCGCCATACCGAACGTCACGCTGAAGCTCCCAACCAACCTCGGAGATAAGGATTCAGTCCATTTCATGATATCTTTCATGGTGACTGTAGCCAAGGCGCGATTTACCAACGAACAGAGGGATATTGGATACTGCCAGCTGTTCATCGATAGTCTTTCCGGTCCCGTCTTAACTTGGTTGACAAGGCTTGAGTCGAACTCGATTGACAACTTCACCCAATTGTCAACGGCTTTTCTCAAGCATTATCGAATTTTCATTGAGCGAGGTGTGACGAGTTCGAATCTCTAGGAGATGGACCAAGAACCTGGTGAGCCCATTGGCAGTTTCTTAGGCAGGTTTAAAGAGAAACTGGCGAACGTCTCCGTCCCATAAGACGCCGCTTTCAGGAAAGGTCTACTTCCTAGTTAACCCTTACGGAAAGACCTCAACATCCGAGAACCCAAAGACCTTGATGACACCCTACATCGAGCCTCCCGGTTCACACTCGTGGAGGATGAGGATGCCCGGTTGGCCGCGAAAACGGTGTCCACACCCCCAGCCCCCACGAAGGCTAGGAATTGGGATAAATACCACGAGCCCCGAAAGCACCATGATCCCCAAGACCAAAAAAGGGCGTCGTCCACGCGGTCTCCGAGGCAGATGGCCAAAGCAAGCCGACGCCCGACCCAAAAGATTTGTACTACGACTTCCACATGGTACCCGGCCATTCCACGCACGAGTGCGTCCACCTAAAGAATTATCTATATGGAAAATATCTTTCTTGCGAGGTTGAGGCCGTCTTTCAACCCAAGAGTTTCCGTGGGGGCAGAGGTCGTCGTGGAGGCTGGCGAGGTGGTCGATGTATTGGTGCCCGCGGTGCAGGAGGCGGCGGTCGAGGCTACACTAATAACGGTCTGACTAACGATATTCAACAACCAGAGATTCAAGTACTCGCAGACCATCAAGAGGAGATGCCCCAAGAGAAAGAGTTACATGGTCCCCCCCAAACGACAGCGGGGGCAGAATCCCAAACGCGCCAACTCCCCTCTTCGAGGCCGAATAACTATGATATTCGGCCCGCCAGAGTATTGTACTGACTCCGTTCGAGCATTGAAGAAGAGGGCGCGTCAGGTCTGCAGCCTTCAGGCGGCCTTGAACGAACATTCGCTCTACACGGACCCTATATCATTCACACTGGAAGATGCCAAAGGAATCCAATATCCACATTCGGATCCCCTAGTCGTCGAAGTAGCTATGGGCGAATTCGTTGTCGAAAGAGTCCTTGTTGATACTGGAAGTACTGTGAACGTTTTGTTCTGGCAGATGCTAGAAAAAATAGGCGTCACACCCGAGCAGGTGAAACCCGAGACCCAAACTTTGACCGATTACGACGGAGTTGCTAAAATGTTAATGGGCGATGTAAATTTGCAAGTACGCGCGCTGGTGGAGTGACTAGGAAAACTAAATTCGTGGTCATCGACGCGCCTCCAATTTACAACGCCATTTTGGGGCGCCATGGATATACGCGATGCAAGCTGTGCCTTCGACGTACCTTCTCTGCCTCAAATTCCCGAACGCTACAGAAATCTTCACGCTCTACGGCGATCAGAGGATGGTCCGAACTTGCACCATAGTCAAAAAAAAGCAAAGGAAAAAGGAGGAGGCATAGCAATTATAGAGTGGGGACTACCTTACTAGTCCCCATAAGCCGGAGCAAGATCTGCTCAAGTCTCTAGAGTGTTGGGTCGTCCAGGTAAACATCGGCTCTTCAGATCCCTCACGAACAGTCGGTATCGGAGCCGAACTGGAGGACCACATTAAGACAAAGCTCATCGCTTTCTTACAGTCTCGGTCCTCAACATTCGCTTGGTCCACAAAAGACATGGTCGGGATCAGCCTGGACGTCATCTGCCAAAGACTCAATGTCAATCCCACGTTCACACCAATCAGACAGAAGCGTAGGCGTCTGGGTCCAGATTGGGCAAAAGCAGTCCAAGATGAAGTCGAACGACTGTTCAAAGCGGACCAAATAATGGAGGTTCAATACCCCAATTGGTTAGCCAACCCAGTCGTGATTAAAAAGAAGAACAGCAAGTGGAGAGTCTGTGTGGATTTCACCGATCTCAATAAAGCATGTCCTAAGGATAGTTTCCCTTTGCGGCAGATAGATCAACTCGTCGAAGCCACATCCGGAAACCAGCTGCTCTCTTTCATGGACGCTTTCTCGGGATACAACCAGATCGCCATGAGCTCGACGGATCGCGAAAAAACAGCATTTATTACGGATAGGGTAACTTACTGTTACAAAGTTATGCCGTTCGGACAGAAGAACGCCGGGGCGACCTACCAACGATTGGTGAACATGATGTTCGCCGACCTGCTTGGTCAAACTATGGAGGTCTACATCGACGACATGCTGGTCAATTTTTTGATCGCGGAGCAACACGTTCAACATCTCGCCAAATGCTTCGATATTTTAGACCAGTTCCAGATGAAGCTGAATCCGACGAAGTGCACGTTTGGGGTCACCTCGGGCGAATTCCTGGGATACATCATTACCGAACGGGGAATAAAGGCAAACCCCAAACAGATTGAAGCCATACTGAGACTACCGTCTCCAACTAAAAAATGGGAGGTGCAACGCCTGACCGGCCGGATCGCCGCTCTAAATCGCTTTATCAACCGTTCAACGGATAAATGCTTTCCTTTCTATCAACTCCTCTGAGGAAACAAGGACTTCCATTGGGACTAAGACTGCGAAATCGCCTTTTGGCAGTTGAAGGAGTATATAACCATTCACCCGGTGCTAGTTAAACCAGAGAACGGCGAAACGTTCTACCTCTACGTCTCAGTCTCCAGTTTGGTAGTCAGCGGTGTCTTGGTCCGAGACGACCGTGGCGACCAAAGACCAATCTTCTACACTAGCAAAGCCCTCAACAATGCGGAGTCACGGTAACCCACGCTAGAGAAATTGGCCCTCGCCGTGATTGTTGCTGCGCGTAAGCTTCGACCTTATTTCCAGTCGCATTCCAACGTCGTGTTCACTGATCAGCCACTCCGAACTATCCTCCATAGCCCCCTCCAATCCAGACATATGGCAAAGTGGGCGGTCGAGTTAAGCAAATACGATATCGAATACCGCTCTCGTCCAAGCTCGAAGTCACAAGTCCTGGCCGATTTCATCACCGAGCTGTCCCCTGAACTCGGGGACCCTACCCCTAAGGAGGAACACTAGACGATGTTCGTCGATGGATCGTCGTCTCATCATGGATCCGGCGTGGGACTCATTCTCCGATCTCCCACTGGCGAAGTACTTGAGCAAGCATTGAAGCTCAATTTTAAAGCGTCAAATAACGAAACGGAGTACAAAGCCGTTCTCAGGGGAATTAGGTTAGCACGAGGACTCGGGGTGACACACCTACAAGTTTTCTGCGATTCTCAACTGGTAGTCAGCCAGTTTAGTGGCGAGTTCGACGCCAAGAACGAGCGAATGGGAGCATACCGTTAGTTGGTCTGGACATTATCCAGGGAATTCACTTCTTTCTCTCTGACGAAGGTCCCGCGAAGCGAGAACGCATCAACAGACGCTCTCGCAGCCCTGGCGAACTGCTCGGATCCGGATTTGCGGTGCACCATTCCAGTCGAGTGCATCGAAGCTCCTAGCATCGACCTAGCCAGCCTAATCTCAGTCATCAATGACGATTCGGTTCCGATGGAGGTCGACGAGCCAATAGAAGACATGACGGATGTCACGAAGCCATCCGATGATTGGCAAATTGAGATTAAGCTCTATATCTCCGATGGAATCGTTCCACCGGATCGCTGGGCAACCCGGCGTTTAAAGGCCCAAAGCGCTAAATACATCCTCTTGGATGGAAACCTATACCGCCGCAGTTCGTCCGGGGTATTCCTTACTTGCGTTAGTCGCGAGGAGGCCGAACGAATCATGATGGAAGTACACGAAGGCAACGGTGGCAACCACTCCGGCGGACGTGCACTTGCTTTAAAGATAAAAAAGATGGTCACTACTGGCTAACCATGATTGCCGACTGTGAGGCCTTCTCGGCGAAGTGTGAAGCGTGCCAGCGTCACGGGCTGATGCAACATGTCCCGCCCAAAATACTGAGTACCATCAAAGCTCCGTACCCCTTCATGCGTTGGGCCATGGACCTCGTAGGACCTCTGCCGCCGTCGAGGTCCAAGAAGTTCATCCTTGTGCTAACTGATTATTTCACCAAGTGGGTAGAAGCGGAGTCGTTCACCAAGATCCAATCTCTAGATGTGACCAATTTCATATGGAAAAACATCATATGTCGTCACGTACTCCCGTACGAGATCGTCACCAACAACGGCACGCAGTTCACCTCGCTTATCACCAGGCGCTTTCTTGGGTTGTTGACTTTGAAATTTGATGATGATGAAACTTTGCAGTGGAGTAAGGTATGAATCTTTATAGATAGAAAAAAGCATTTGTGCATGATATGTAATGCTAATACACTTCTGCTCAAAATATAGGTGACTACATCAATCTACAATCTCATACTTGGTAAACTGTATTGTGATCACTACAGAACAATGCGGATAGAAGGCAACGGTGAATACTCTTGCAAACTTAAATTCAAGGAACAGTCGATGATCGATAGAAATCCACATCAAGTTCAAGGTGTACTAGAAGACAAAAATGGGAAAACAGTGGCTAAGTTGTTTGGGAAATGAGATGAGAGTATGCACTATGTGATGGTGAATCAAGGAAAGGTGAGTGAATCTCATCTTCTGTGGAAACGAAACAAACCTTCCGAAAACCCGACGAAGTATAATCTAACACGGTTTGGGATCACGTTGAACGAGCTTACGGCTAGTTTAAAGGAGAAGTTGCCACCAACATATTCAAGACCTAGACCAGACCAGAGGTATTTGGAGAAGGGAGAGTTTGAAATGGGAAACGCGGAGAAGTTGAGGTTGGAACAGGGACAAAGACAAGCGAGAGAGATGCAAGAGAGAGGTTGGAAACCAAAGTGGTTTAGAAAAGAGAAAGGAAGTGAGACTTACAAATACAATGGAGGTTATTGGGAAGCTCAAGATTCTGGTCGTTGGGATGATTGTCCTGAAATCTTTGGTCAAGTTCACCAATCCATTAAGTAAACGAGACCTACAAAACTCCATTTCTCTTCATCACTAAATACATATTTCCATTTTTGTATGTTTGTTGTTTTTGTTGTTTCTCGTGTTCTTCATGGTTATAATTCTTTACATACCATTTTTTTTCCTTCTGTCAAGGAGTTTGTGATGAAAACAACTAATTTCTCCTTAGATTTTCTTGATGTCCCTTAAAAAAAAAATGCAAAAAGAAAGATTCTTGTTAATTTGAAATACATTTTTGCACCAAAATCCCTTAACTTTCATTAGTGAACTGCAAGTACCTTCTATAGTGGCTTACATAAACAAGAACTGACTCAACGAGAAAATAGGAAACAACTAAGACCACAACCCAACTTAATCCACTTGACTCTAACAAACATTGACTCGGTAAACAACACAACTGAAGCAAATAAAATGCAAAACAGAACAAAACACAACAACATAACAAATTTAACCGATTCCAACAAACCCTCCCTTGAACTTAATTCTCTGAGAGATTAAGTTCACTCAAAGTGATCATTCCAAATGCTGCTCTAGCCTTCTGAAACGAAACCAGCTTCAATGATTTTGTCGTTTCATCTGAAAGCTGCGACTCCGTGTTGCAGTAGACAAGTTTGATGACTCCTTGCTTAGTTAATTCTCTGAGGAAATGATAACGTACGCGTATATGCTTCGACCTTCCGTGCATGACTGCATTCTTGGACAGCTTGATGGTTGAAGTGTTGTCGCAAAGAACCATAATTTCGTTAGCTTGTTCATGACCGATCTCTTCCAGTATTCTCCTCATCCAAATAGCCTGACAAGCACAAGCTACAGCCGCAACATACTCAGCCTCCATAGTAGAAAGTGTCACAAGGGGTTGTTTCCGTGAAGACCATGCCACAGCTCCTCCACTCATCATAAACACATACCCCGAAGTACTCTTGCTGTCATTTATATCACCTGCATAGTCACTGTCTGTGTACGCCACCAAATCACTCGTTGTTCCTTGCTTGTACCAAATACCACACTCCATCGTTCCTTTAAGGTATCGCAGAACTCTCTTTGCTACATCAAGATGCAGTTGAGTAGAGGAAGCCATAAAGCGACTTAGTAAACATACCACAAACATTAGATCATGCCGTGATGCAGTCAGATACATTAGACTCCCCACCATTTGCTTGTACAAGGTTGAGTCGACCTTCTCACCAGTCTCATCTCGACCAATCTTTTGAGCAGGAACAATCGGATTGCAGACCGGATTGTGATGTTGCATTCCAAACCTGTCAATAACCTCAGCAGCATATTTTCTTTGGCAAATAAAGATACCTTTCTCTGATTGTATGATCTTTATGCCGATAAAATATCTCATCTTCCCCAAATCTGTCATGTCAAACTCTTTCTTCATGGAGCACTTAAACTCCTCTAGCAGCTCATCATTGTTCCCCGTGAACAGCAAATCATCAACATAAATACTTACAATCATAATGTTACCTCCAACTCGCTTGATGAACAAAGTCTGATCATTTGAACTGTTAGTGATGCCTTCTTTGACAAAGTATGCTTCTATGCGACTAAACCAAGCTTGTGGTGCTTGTTTTAGTCCATAGAGAGCCTTTTGCAACTTGTAGACCATTTTTTCCTTTCCTGGAGCTTTATAACCTTGAGGTTGCTCCACATATACCTCCTCTTCTAGCTCTCCATGCAAAAAGGCAGATTTGACATCTAACTGATAAACTCCCCATCCTCTGTGAGCCGCTTCAGCAAGAATTATTCTCACAGTGTCCATTCGAGCTACAGGAGCATATACTTTAGTTTAATCTACCCCATACTCCTGTGCCTTACCTTTCACTACTAACCTCGCTTTGAACTTATCCACCTCTCCCAACTCATTCAGTTTGGTTTTGTAAATCCACTTAACTCCAATCGCTTTAGCTCCATCCGGTAATAAGGTGAGAGACCATGTCTGATTTTTCTCGATGGATCTCATCTCTGCATCATCGCCTCTTTCCACTTTTGATGTTGAGCTGCTTCTCGAAACTGCGTGGGGTCTGAAATGGTCATGAAGACAAGATCATCAACATTTAAAACATCAACCTTCGCCATGTTGATTTCTTCCTCTGTATCAGACAATTCCTCTCCAGAGGTGTAGTCTGCAGCCCATACTGGTGGTCTATGAACTCTGGTTTCTCCAACTTGAGGTGCTGCAACTTTGATGTTTTCATCTTCTGCATCATTTGCTCAGCTTCTTCATTCTCATCTCCACTGTTTCATTGTTCTCCCACTCAAGTTCAATATCCGGTTCATCTGAATGAATTTGTTTCCAAATCCACTTCTTCTCTTCTTCAAAGATCACATCTCGGCTGATGTGAATTCTTTTCTCCACTGGATCGTACATCTTGAAAGCTTTAGATTCACTACTGTAGCCTAGCAAGACACACTTCACGTTTTTGTCATCAAGTTTAATTCGTTTGGCATCTGAAATGTGAACATGCCCCACACTACCAAATATCTTGAAATACTCCACTGATGGCTTCTTGTCACTCCACGCTTCTTCCGGAGTTTTGTCTTTCACAGCCACTGTAGGTGATCTGTTGAGAACATGATTTGCCCATTAAACAGGTTCAGGCCAAAACGAACGTGGGATCTCTTTCTCTGGCAGAACTGTTCTCACCATGTTCATGATGGTTCGATGTTTCCTCTTTGCAACTCCATTCTGTTGAGGAGTGTATACAGTAGTCAGCTGCCTCATGATTCCATGCTTGTCACAAAACTCCTTGAATTCTCCAGAATTATAGTCTCCACCACGATCTGTTCTTAAGCATTTGATGAACATCCCAATTTGTTTTTCCACAAATGCTTTGAACAACTTGAAATGATGCAAAGCTTCTGATTTCTCTAAGGCAAAATGAATCCATGTTTTCCTAGAGAAATCATCAATGAAACTTATTAGATACCTCTTCTGGCTGTTTGATGAAGGAGTGATCGGACCACACAAGTCGGAATGAATGAGCTGCAACTTTTCAGTTGCTCTCCATGTGCTTTACTTAGGGAAAGACACTCGATGTTGCTTCCCTTTCACAGACTTCACAGGTTGCTTTGACTTGTTGAATCACTGGCAAGCCCTCGACCATCTTCTTGTTATGCAGAGTGAGTAAGCTACTGTAGCTTAAGTGACCATAGCGATGATGCCATAGTTCGGTGTTGTCAGAAACATTAACTTGCAGACATTGCAATGCTTCTCCTTCATCCTTACTTCCACTTGTTTCAGCGATCAGCACATACATCCTATTAGCAGTCATGACAGATTCGATTATCTTCCCTCTTGTAGGATGAAAAATGCTACATGTCTTTTGTTCTCCTCCCTTGAATAGCAAAGCCATCCCTTTTTCTTGAAGCTGTCCAACACTCAGCAAGTTGTTTCTTAACTCAGGAACATAGTAGACATCACTTACAACATAAGTTACTCCCCCAAGCACAAATTTCACTGTACCAACTCTAGCAACCTCCAGCTTGTGATTGTTACCAAGTTTCACATGATGAATGAAATTTGTGAACAGCTCCGAGAACATCTTCTTGTCTCCACACATGTGATTTGAGCACCTAGAGTCCACAAACCACACATCACTTCTTGTGCTCCAAGGAGCTCTGCGTACGCCATTAGTAAGACTTCTTCTTTCTCACCTATCTCAGCATAGTGTGCCTTGCTGTTCCACTTTGGACATTCGTATTGAAAATGTCCCAGACCGTGACACTTGTAGCACTCAACCATTGCTTTGTTGAAGACACAACCTCTTCCTCCTCTTCCTCTGCCTCGGCCTCTAAATGATCCTCTGCCCCTTCCTTGGACATTCAAAAGTTGCGTATCCCTGCAGATAATAGGGAACGGAGTTCTTGTTCAGGTCAATTGCAAGTGTTACTAGAAAAATACTTGTGTTAATCTGAGGGGTGGTGACGAGGTTGTCTTCAGCGTTTCTCTGCGAAACATTCTCATGTATCCTTATTGGAGTTGCTTGGAAAGTTAATTCCTCGAATTCACTAGCTATATATATATATATATCGAATCATTCTAGATGATTTATAACGTTTTTTCCATTTAAATGCAGTGGCTTTTGGTAAATTTTTCTTTAACCATTTTCTAGATATTTCAACCTATTAAAGATGAAAATCTAGCTGCTCCTGACAGATCTTCTTCGTTGAATATATGTGAAGCCCGGGGTTCCCCTCTGAAAGGGGGTTCATGTCGAGACAAGAGTAGGAGACTCCTCAGCTGTTGATGGGGCGCGGCCTCTATATTGGCATCTCTACCAAAGTACCGCAACTTCCATCTTCTACCGCCAATTGCTAAAGCTGCCAAATTGCTGGATGAACGAAGCGAAGTTAGAGAATTCCTTAGAGAATTTGATCTTTCATCAACAGTATCGACTAGACGTCAAGCGTTTAAGGATAGTCTGACTGCGAGGAGGAGTACTTAATGCTGAAAACATAGAAGTTTCTTTTGAGAACTTCCCTTATTTTTGAAGGTATGTGTTAAGGTCGAACCCTTAACCTGATTTAGAACAGTGAAGAAAGAGAGAGTGAGGAGGGTAATGCGCCTATTATGGCGGAGAGTTAAGAGAGGAAATAGAAATGTATTTGATTATTAATGTGATAGGTTACCCTAACTTAGGTACCTTCTTTAAATACAACTACCCTTACTAGGGTTACTCCTAAACGACACCGCATTGGTACAGACACAACAATGCTGTTTTATTTAAAACTCAAACCTTCTACTGGATCCCACTGTTTAGACCTCCTTAGCCACTTTTGTTCTTTACCCATTGCCTTGCTCTTCTTCCCTTAGTCCTCAGCTTCTTCTTCATAAAGGCAACCGGTACTCTTAGTCTATCAATACTCCCCCGAAGAAGACTGATCTTGTCCTCAAGATTGAAATCAGGAAATTGCTCCATCAGACTAGTAAGAGAATCCCATGTCGACTCCATAGATGGCAACCCTTTCCACTGCACCAACACTTCCGTCTCTGTTCCTTGAACTGATCTGCGAATATCAAGCAAAGTTTCCGGTTCTGTAGCCCACTCAAGATCAGGGGTCAATATTGGAGGTAGAGCCTGAGCTTGGTATGGAGCCGGCACTGCTAACTTCAACTGAGAAACATGAAACACAGGGTGGATATTGCTATGAGCAGGGAGATCGAGCTTGTAAGCGACTCTTCCCACCTTCTGCAAAATCTGATAAGGCCCGAAGAACCGCTGGGCCAGCTTCTCATTCTTCCTCTGAACCAACGAGCTTTGTCTGTAAGGCCTCAACTTCAGATAAACCCATTCTCCAACCTTAAAATCCACTTCTCTCCTGTGTTTGTTCGCCTCTTTTTGCATTCGATACTGAGCTAGCTCCATATTCTCCCTCAACTCTACCAAGAGACTATCCCTGTCTGTTAATAACTCTTCCACCATTGCATTTGGAGTTGGTGTGTCTCCATATCGCAGAACCCGTGGAGGATCTCGACCGTAGACTGCAAAGAAGGGTGTGGTCTGAGTTGAGGAGTGAAAAGAGGTGTTGTACCAGAATTCAGCCCACGGTAACCATTGAGCCCATCCTGTTGGTCTTCTACTTGTAAAACAACGCAGGTATGTCTCAAGGCAACGATTTACCACTTCTGTCTGACCATCTGACTGAGGGTGATAGGCAGTACTGCGGTTCAATGTCGCTCCTTGCAACTTGAAGAGTTCAGACCAGAAACTACTGAGGAAAATCCGATCTCTGTCTGATACCAAACGCTCCGGGAAACCATGTAACTTCACCACGTCTCGAATGAAGGCTTCCGCTACAGTTTTCGCGGTGAAAGGGTGTTTAAGTGCGATGAAGTGGGCGTATTTGCTGAGTCTATCTACGACCACCAGAATTGAGTTGAAACCCTTTGATTTTGGCAAACCCTCCACAAAATCTAGACTCACATCTGTCCACAACTGCAATGGAACCGGAAGGGGAGACAACAAACCTGCGGGTGACAATGTCGAATACTTGTTCTCCTGGCAAGTCTGACATTTGCGAATGAAATTCACCACATCCTTCCTCATTCCCCTCCAAGTGACCTCTTGTGTGAGTCTTTTAAACGTTTTCAGAGCCCCCTCATGTCCACCAGTGGGGCTAGAATGAAATGTCTCCAGTAACTTTGGAATGAAGGGAGATCCTGCAGGCAATACTAGGCAACCATTTTTGTATAGCATCCCTTTCTCCAAACTGTAGCTTGGTTGAGCTGATGAATTGTTTTCTAGTGCTGCAAAAATTTCTCCCAGTTCTTTATCTGCCTTAACTTCTTTTAGCACTGCTTCTTTATCCAAATTCAAAGGTGCAGTAAGACTGATTAGGTGCAGTTCTTCAACAGCTGGTCTCCTTGACAAGGCATCTGCTACCTTATTTTCTACCCCCGGTTTGTACTCGATACGGTAGTTAAGCCCTATCAGTTTAGCCGCCCATCTCTGCTGTACTGAGGATATCGCTTTCTGTTCCAACAAGTGCCTGAGACTACATTGGTCAGTCTTGATTACGAACTCAGGTCCTGTTAGGTAATGTTTCCATTTGCTAACCGCCATAACAATTGCGAGAAGTTCTCGCTCATACACCGACTTAACTCTACCTTTCGATGAGAAGGCTTGGCTTAAGAAGGATATAGGTTGCTTGTTCTGAGAGAGCACTGCTCCTATTCCCACACCGGACGCGTCAGTTTCGATGGTGAACTCTTGTTTGAAATCTGGAAGAGCTAAAACTGGTAGGCTTGTCACGGTTTTCTTCAACTGGTGGAAAGCCGTAGTAGCTTCTGGTGACCATTCAAAACCCCCTTTCTTGAGTAAGTCAGTCAAAGGTCTCGCTATTAACCCATAATTCTTGACAAAGCGGCGGTAGTAGCCTGTTAGCCCCAGAAACCCCCTCAGCTCCGTGATATTCTTGGGTGTTGGCCATTGAAGCATTGCTTCGACTTTGTCTGGATCCGCTGCCACTCCTGCTGCAGAGATTTTATGGCCCAAGTAAGACACTTCAGAGTTCCCGAATGAACACTTCTTAGCATTAGCATAGAAACGGTGCTGTTGCATAAGACTGAGTACCACCTTCAAGTGTTGTAGGTGTTCTTGGAGATTTGGGCTGTATATCAGGATGTCATCAAAGAAAACCAGTACAAACCACCTCAGGTAAGGTCTGAACAAGTCGTTCATGATGCTCTGGAAGGTGGAGGGAGCATTTGTGAGCCCAAAAGGCATTACGAGGAACTCATAATGTCCCTGGTGGGTTTTGAAAGCTGTCTTTTCTACATCACTGCTTCGCATTCTGATTTGGTGATACCCTGACTTCAAGTCTAGCTTCGAGAAGACTGTCGCACCTTGCAGTTCATCAAGCAACTCCTCGATGACTGGAATAGGGTATCTGTCTGGTATGGTCGCCTTGTTAAGAGCCCGGTAGTCCACACAAAAGCGCCATCCCCCGTCCTTTTTCTTCACTAGTAAAACCGGACTTGAGTATGGACTAACACTGGGTTTAATAACTTGCACATCCAACATTTCTTGCACCAATTTCTCAATCTCATTCTTCTGGGCAAAAGAATATCGATACGGCCTTAAGTTGATAGGCGAGGTGCCTGCTTGGAGGTTAATGGCGTGTTCTCTCTTACGGGGCGGAGGAAGAGATTGGGGCATCTCAAATACAGATTGGAACTTTGACACCAATTCCATAACTGCTGCAACTTCCGGAATCTTCTTGTCCTGGGGTTCGTTACCTTCAAACAGCGTGGTGAGCTCCAATAAATAAGCTTCCCCTTTATGCTGAATCACTCTTTCCATGGAGTGGAGAGAGATCGGTTCCTTGCTCAAAGAGGGGTCGCCCACAATAGTCACCCACTTGACCCCAATCTTCCAGCTCAGTGTCCTGTTTAACCAATTTATACGAGTGTCTCCTAGGGTTGCTAGCCAAGAATAACCCAACACCACATCTGTATTACCAAGCTCAATCACCAGCAGTTCCTCCATTATCTCTACTCCTTGGATTCCCAACAGGGTCCCTGATACTCGTCCCTTTCCTTTCAGTATCTGACCTCCACCCACTCGCACACCAAATGGTCGTGTGGTTGCAATGGTAAGACCCAGTTCCTTCACCAAGCCATAATCAACGAAACTCCTGGTGGCACCAGAGTCCACCAACACTACCACGTCTCGATTCCCCAGTTGCCCCATCATTCGCATAGATTTTTCATCTGTAAGTCCTGACAAAGAACTGAGAGATAGAACTTCATACTCCTGAATCTCCTCTACCTCTGCTGCCAATAATTCTTGAGGTTGTTGGTCTTCTACCGCATCACAATACTGCTCCTCTTCCTCAGCCACCTCTAAACACTTCAATTTCTGCTGAGGTCTGCAACGGTGTCCTGGAAACCATCTATCTCCACAATGGCGACAAGGGTTGGTGTTTCTCCCTTCTTGTCCCCCGGTAGGTTTCTTGAAGTCCTTACTGTTCTCCACAGGCCTTTTTCCTTGAGAGTGGTCTACAGGTCGTGAAGAGCTCGCTCCTTGGCCGTGTGTAGGAGAATAAAAGGATCTGACCGTTGTTCGTGGATGAAGGCTAGTATTCTCACTCTCTTGGTGCTCAATCATCTTTGCGGTATCTACGATCTCAGCTAAATCAAAAGGTCTGCAACGAACCACTTGGTCTCTGATGTTCTTTTGCAACCCTCTGAGAAAAGCTGATTCTAGTACATCATCTGAAACGTGAGGCAACTCCACTGCTATCTCCTCAAACTGCTCACGATATTCCTCCACACTACCTCTCTGATGAATACTCATGAGTTGGTCTAACGCCGACAAACCCCTACTTGGTTTGAATCGGACCTTGAACTTCTCCATAAAATCCTTCCAGCTACCAATCCGTTGTCTACCATAAGCCATTCGCCACCAAGTAACAGACGAACCAGTAAGACAAGATATCGCCAAATCTATCTTAGCGTATTCCGGTGTTCCTCTACTCGCAAAACACTTCTCCAAACGAAAAAGCCAATCTTCAGGGCTCTTACCTTCAAACAGAGGTAGCTCCATCTGACGATTTGGGTATTCCGGCACATAGCCATGGGAAACAGCTTGCTGCTCTGGTGGTTGAGCCGAAAATCTCAAAGTCGATGGCTTGAGGTGAGATTCTTGTTCCGGGTTGGGTAGAATCCCCACTGTCGGTTGACTAGTCGACCCGTTCATCGGCGTCGTGGCCAGCTGAGTCTGAACCGCCGGTGGTGGGCTGTTAAACCCTGGAGGAACAGACGACTCAGTGATAACCCCAAGAGTTTGGTTGCGAAGAATCTTGTGGAGCATCTCCTTGATGAACGTGAGGTCAGCATCATGTTGGTTGACTCGTTGTTCAAGCGAAGGAGACGGCGGTGAGGTTTGGGAGGATAACTCGAGCTCGCTAGTTTCGGTTGGAATGTTTTTCCCGGTATCCTTCTGTTGAGGAGCCATGGAAAACCTCTCAATGAAAGCACCACTTGTTAAGGTCGAACCCTTAACCTGATTTAGAACAGTGAAGAAAGAGAGAGTGAGGAGGGTAATGCGCCTATTACGGCGGAGAGTTAAGAGAGGAAATAGAAATGTATTTGATTATTAATGTGATAGGTTACCCTAACTTAGGTACCTTCTTTAAATACAACTACCCTTACTAGGGTTACTCCTAAACGACACCGCATTGGTACAGACACAACAATGCTGTTTTATTTAAAACTCAAACCTTCTACTGGATCCCACTGTTTAGACCTCCTTAGCCACTTTTGTTCTTTACCCATTGCCTTGCTCTTCTTCCCTTAGTCCTCAGCTTCTTCTTCATAAAGGCAACCGGTACTCTTAGTCTATCAGTATGGTTGCTAGATATTATGTTACATTTCTGTCATGCATCTTGCGTTTGATGGTTTGATGATTTAAAGCTAAAATATATATTGTCTCACTGCCATGACAAAGGATGTTTGATAACATCGATGTTTGTCCATATGAACGGTGTAAACAAGTATGCACAGTATGGATCTGACTTGACTACAACTTGTCCTCGTATCTTACTCTCTGGACCAGCAGGTATGAGCCTTCACCAGCAGTCTTTCTAGTCTTAAATTAAAAAAAGGGGAATTAATCTCTTTTGTTTAGAATAAAAACGAAACCTAAACAAAGATATGATTTTTTTAAGATGAATGTTAAAGTATATATACATGGTTGTAGTAGGTTTCTTCATTTAGACAAAGATGTCAATAGAATAATAGTGTTAATTCGCTTAACTTCTTGAAAGATACGTCTGCAATTTATAAATTTCTTATTAATAAAATGTGCCTGTCTGGAAAATTTAGCTCATGTGTTTTTCTCCAACCAGATTTTAGATCCTTAATAAGGTTTACCCCTTGAGTGGCTTTCAGAACCCAACATATATTCTAAAGGTTACAGAATTTATATTGTTCAAAGTGTAGTATCTTACTCTGTGACTAGCTGTGTTGAGTGAGTTTTGTTATCTTATTGTAGTCAACGAAGGCTGTAACACCTGAACAAATGAAGGCAGCTCTGTCTGAAGATATCAAGGAGCGTACAGAGGAAACTTTATGACATATATCTGCTAAAACCAGGCGAGGATCCTGAAGCATGCCAGTCATACCTCAGAATGAGGAACCGGGATGGAAAATACAATCTCATGTTTGAGGTTTGGCCAATACCTGTGCAGACTAGTTTTTCTTCTGTATAAACACATCTTAAGAACAGATGGACAGAGTTTAATCTCATGTCTAAGCTGAGTGAATGGGTTGTTGCCTTTGGGATTGATGAAACATTTAAAGCTCTATGTATTGCTTTCAGGAGTGGGTTACAGATCGTCCGTTTATTATATCACCCAGAATAACCTTTGAAGTCAGCGTTCATCTTCTCGGAGGATTAATGGCACTGGGTTTATACCATTGCAACAATCTTGAAAAGAAAAAGTCATATCTTTTATGATGACAAGGTAACTGTGAAGACTGATTGGTTGGAGCAACTGAATCGGACATATGTTCAGGATTAATGGCACTGGGTTATACCATCAGTTTCGAAGGTTCTACCGTTGGGGTCGAGAAGAAAATGTAGAAGAAGTTGAGCAGTTGGAAGGAGAGAGATGGGAAATTAGATCCAGATATAGTGAGGGGTCTCTCAAGCTCCTACACCAATACCAGATTTAAGAAAAAGCTTCATCAGTTCTCAACATCTAGCGCTTCAGTTTGATTACAAGACAGACTGTCGCTGGAAAAGAAGGAAGAACGACTGAAGAGTGGGTGAAGCGAAGCAGGGAGAGGAAACCGGTTAGCTGGAGGAGTCTCCAAATCTCTGGGAGTATTAGAGAGGAGAAAGAGATGGAATCTGTTTTGAAATAGGTCACTGAAACATATAAGACTAAACTTGGTTTGCTTCCCTGTCGTTTGAGGAGAAGAGAGAGGAGGCTTTTTTTTTTCAATTTTTACATCAACCTCGTTGTGTGAGTTGGTAGAGAAGGAAGGTGAAAGATTGAGAAGCGAGACAGGCCTGTGTCGTTCTCCTAAATGCATCTCAAGGTGAGATAGATTCATCAAAAAATTTGAATATATACATTAAATTTAATAGGAATTTTGAAATCTATACTAAATGACGATTTTGTCCTCAGTTACAAATTAATTAAAACTAAATACAATATAATTAAATTAATTCATTTGAAAAAATTATTTTTACAAACGTAAACTAGATATTCGGGTAAAATCTTCTAAAACATTATGTAAATTATTTTTTAAAAATGATGAATTACTTTATTATATATAATATTAATCAATAACTAAAAGATTAAATTAAGATAAAATAAATAAAATATGCCCTTAATTAATAATTAATTAAACGTTAAAAAATAAAAACAAAATAATTAAATTCATCATTGTTAGAAAGTGATTTTTACAAATCACTGTTTATATTTTAGATATTGAAAAAATTTAGATAATGATGAAGTAATTTATTATGGAAAATATTAATCAATAAAGAAAATTAAAAATCAGATAAAGAAATAAAAAAGTGATTTTATAAAATTTATTAAATAAAAATTAAAATAAAATTAATTAGAATTATTCTTTTTCATTTATGTTTAGTAAATTTTTAAGATATATTAGTTTTTAAATAAACATATAATTCACTAATAATTCTTCAAAAATTTTCATTTAACAAAAAAGTTTTTAAAAATAATTATATATTTGAATTTATTTTGAAAATTGTTGAGTTTAATAAAATAATGAAAATTGTGAACTTTTAGAAAATAAATCAACAGTTCAAAAAAATCGACTATGTAACAAATCAATTAATAAAAAAATAAATTGACTTTTTAATATAAGTCAACAAAGAAAAAACATAAATCAGCAGGAATAAAATATAAGTCAACAATTCAAAAAGTCAATCATATTAATAAGTCAACTTAAAATATAATAAGTGTACTAAGACCAAACAAATCGACGGGAAAAAAATATAAGTCAACAAACAAAGCAAATAAGTCAACATCATCAAAAGTCGACTATGTAAAAAAACAATCAAAGAAAAAAAAAAGTCGACAATTTTAAAATAAATCGATGGAAAATTAAATAAGTCGACAAAAATTAAACTTAAGTCAACCATTTAAAATATCGACCTTATTAATAAATCAATATAGAATGTAATAAGTCAACAATAAATAAACAAATCAACAGAAAATAAATATAAATCGGTGAGAGAAAAAAATAAGTCAACTGTTAAAAAAATCGATTATGTTATAAATCCACTAGCCATAACATAAGTGACGAAGATAATTAAGTCAACAGAGTCAAAAACAAAACGATTGTTCAAAAAGTCGACATTATAAATAAATCAACATTGATTAAAATAAGTCTAAAACATTGATATATATATATATCTAGATATATTATAAATTGTATAATCTTGAATTATTTATTTATAAATAAATTTAAATCTAAATAATATCAACCAAAATATTTAAATTCTTTTTTTATTCAATATTTTAAGATCAAAAATTTATTCATGTAATCATTATTTAAAATACAATAAATACGTCTTCATTATATTTTTTATTTATTAAATAATTTATTCCGAATTTAATAATTTTTAAAAGTAATTTATTTTTAAAGTTAAATTATGTTTAAATATAAAATAAGTTTTTATCATTTTTATTTAATTGTTAAAATTGATTAATAATAAGGGTATTTATGTCCATTTTCTTTTCAAAATGTGTAGTTTTCAAATAACTATAAGATTAAGTGTAATTTTCAAATTTCTTTTAAAATTTAGTATATTCTTAAAAATGTCCCTAGATTCATAGATCAAACTGAGAGTGTGTGTGTGTGAAGCGAGGGAAAGGAACGCCGAATGACCGAGAGTGTGAGAGATAGGGAAACTGGTTTAGCCTGAGGAGGATTCGAAGTCTCTGGAAAAGGTTTAGCGTTTTGAGAGAGGTCACTGAAGCATCTCTCGGATGAAGCTTAGGTTTGCTTTGCGGTATGATGACAAAGAAAATTGAAGCTATAATGATTGAGTTATAAAGTAGAGAAGGATTTTGATCTGATGATACAAAGAGTGGAGATTGAGAAACGAGTCGGGACCTGAGAAGGTGAAAGATTGAGAAGCAGACATGCCTGAGTTGTTCTCCTGGAATGCATCTCAAGGTAAGATAGATTCATAGATCAAACTTGGGGTAGGATTTTCTTCATTCCTTCTTAGCTCTGTGTGGTAAAAAAAGGTCTCAAAAATCAGTCTGTTTCTTTATTTTTATTTATTTTTTACTTTAAAAAAAATTAGAAATTGGTCCACTACTTTTTTTGTTTTCCTCCGCGTTTCATTGTTTTCAATTAATTTGAATTTTGGTCAAAACATGATCTTTTAAATTTAATTTCCAATTTGTTTCCAATTTTGGTCAGCATCACTATGAAGAAGTAGCACTACGGAGAAGTAGTACTACGGAGAATCACAGATTTCTTCGGCAATTTCTGTTTTGTTTTAAAGTCATCGGTAGTGAACATTTTTTTTTGTTTTCAAAATTTATTCACGTTTGAGCTGATAGAGATGAGATCTAGCGAAAAATTGCTTTAGGTTCTCATCAAATCTCATCGGAGTAACTCTACATCTTTGACGCGATGCTTCAAGTCCCTATCACGTCTCCAACTGCCATTCTTGTACACAAAATTAACCATTCCTATACTATCATTTATTTTTAATATATATTTTACATTAGATTTCTTATTTTTATCCTTAATCTATGACTAAATTAATCTATTAAACACTTATTAAATAAAGGTATATATGTATATTTTAATGTTTTTTTAATTTGTGTGAAATGTATTAAAATAACACTTTTTATAAAACCAATAGAGTACTAAAAAAATATCATTATGTGATTGCTCAGGTATAATCCGACAAGATTATGAAATAATAAGTGCTTGAAAACTTTATACATACAATTGTTTTGCTATATCCAAAATATGAAACTCTAATAATAGAGACTAAATCAAATTTACGCTAATAACCATACTACACCAACAAAGTTACGATTATCAATAGTTGAGAAGCCTTGCTTTTATTGAATTTTGTATTAAACTAATAACCATACTATACCGATATGCACAATTTACACTAATAACCATATTATACCAACAAAGTATACTACTAATACATAGTACATCCAAAAATAATTTATTAATAGTTGCGGTGACCAATATTTTTCTAATTTTTTGAATTTTACTGCTAATATGTTGTAGACATTTTTTAGGTTTGAACTGAATTTTTTATATGACTATCCGTCTAACTATATTCTCAAATTATATATAACTCTTAAAAAACTAAATTTAATTACACAGTCATGTGTATTATACATACTATTTGTTTCTTATTGCTATCACTCGATTTGTTTATCTACACATACAAAATATACCTGTCAAATTTTAAAAAGATGCTTTTCGTTCTACCTAATAATTGTAATATTAAAAAGAAATATTGTCTCAAATAAAATAAACATTTAATCAAACTTTGTAAGACATTTGATCAAACAACATGTATGCAAAATCTAAAAACACATGTTGAACACTACAAACTAATTAGTAGATTAAACCCTAGTACTAGCTTCTCAACTGTATGTTAATTACTTGAAGATTAAGACTAATTCACGATGTACCTTTCTTGTACAACATTATAATGTATTTTTGTCGATTATCTTGGACTTTTTTTTTGTTTTTCTCTTCTAACATACTCTTGAAATTGAATTGTTTGTTTTGTCTATTACATGGTCAGTTTATTGTCAATTATTTTTTGGTAATCAAATTTTATAACATATACATATTTTATGCAAAAATATCATATTCTATACAAAAGATCAACCCTAGTTTATTGTCAATTATAATGTATACATATTTTATAACATATACATATTTTATAACATATACATATTTATGCAAAAATATCATATTTAATACAAAAGATCAACTCTAGTTTATTGTCAATTATAATGTATTTTTGTCGATTATCTTGGATTTTTTTTTTTTTCTCTTCTAACATACTCTTGAAATTGAATTGTTTGTTTTGTCTATTACATGGTCAGTTTATTGTCAATTATTTGTTGGTAATCAAATTTTATAACATATACATATTTTATGCAAAAATATCATATTCTATATAAAAGATTAACCCTAGTTTATTGTCAATTATAATGTATACATATTTTATAACATATACATATTTATGCAAAAATATCATATTCAATACAAAAGATCAACTCTAGTTTATTGTCAATTATAATGTATTTTTGTCGATTATCTTGGATTTTTTTTGTTTTTCTCTTCTAACATACTCTTGAAATTGAATTGTTTGTTTTGTCTATTACATGGTCAGTTTATTGTCAATTATTTTTTGGTAATCAAATTTTATAACATATACATATTTTATGCAAAAAATACCATATTATATACAAAAGATCAACCCTAGTTTATTGTCTCTATTACATGATCAGATTATTGTCAATTATTTTTGCATAGATGTTGTTCAATCAAAAAGATCATATTCTATTAAAAATATCATATTTTATGTTGGTTTTGTTTTATTTTGAACGATTTGTTGTTAATACTTGATAGCAATCAATAATATAGTTGCAATGGGTATGAATGACTGGACTGTACTCATTTACAGTGATGTGTCCTCCACCTGGGTAAGCAAATCTGTTCATGAAAATCTGATACTCTATACAGTGTTTTGATTGCTTATGATCTATAGAATCTGGCTTATATCATTGCTATTGTCTTTTGATTGCTTATGATCTATAGAATCTGGCTTATATCATTGCTACTGTCTTTTGATTGCTTCTGATATATAAAATTTGGCTTATATCATTGCATTGCAGTGACACTCCGTCTTAGAGGAGCTTGCTGCCATTTCTTGCACGACTTGCAAGCGACGCATGGTGAACGGCATGTACCTTCAACAGGAAGTGTACCATCGCAACACTGAGGAGGACTATGCAGGTATAGTTCTCGCGCACTATCTTATTGTCCTAGAGACACTCAACCAGTTGGTCTACACTCGGGCTTACTATGACGGATACTTCGAGGGATACATGGATGGACGCGTGCAAGGTTACGAGGAGGCAGAGCCGTCGCAGAGAATTATGAGGCCACAAGCCCAAAAATATTTTTAGGCCTGTTAAAAAAAAAATATATTTAATGAAAACACAAATAAGTATGAGTTTTGGGAGTCAAACTCGTGACATCTTAGAGGGGGTTATTGGTTCTATCATTTTAATGGATTTGGAAATCCAAACAAAAATCATTTGTTATTCAATCATTGATTTTAAAATACTTATCAAAATTATGTGTTATTGGTTCCATGATTTACAAATACTTGTTAAAATCCCATGTTATTCATTTAATGATTTGTTTTTGGATTTCAAAATCCATATTATGTTTTAAATGGATTTGTATGGATTTGAAAGTGTAAAATAGAAGGATTCAAATCCAAGGATAAAACATGTTATTTCAAAATCCATGTGTTCTGATTTTTAGAATTTACAATTCCATATAGATTTAAAAATCATATCTCCAAGAACAGCTTATTAGTCTTTCTTCAACTGCTCACTAGGCTAAACGAAATTTCTATAAAATAGAGCCAAATTTAGACTATATAATTTGCGGCCGCAAGCTGATGCTTCATCAGCTTGTGTCTTGGGCCGGCTCTGTGAGGAGGGTTACGAGGATGCATATGACCAATATGCAGAGTCGTGAAGTTTACTTCACCTCTCAAACTCAAAACTCTCTTCACCTTTTACTCAAACTCTCTTTAAACTCTCTTTATTTGTCTTTCGATTCTCTATTACTCAACTTCTCATTATACTGAATTGATTGTATTGTTGAATTGACTGTATTGTTGTTCTTTTAGTTCTCCCTTACTACTATATATATATATATATATATCACATATCTTCACGTACAATTATCATATAATATTTGTTTTTGTTTTGTTTGGTTTTTTACGTACTTTTTTAGTATTTAGTAATAAGTACATTTGAAAATTAAATTCGTGCATTCACTATTTTTTTTTTTTTTTGTCAAACACTTACATTAATTGGGCTTAAGGTACATTGGTGAGAGACATTAAAGCCTCTTTAGCTAACATATCTGCTTTTAAGTTTTCTTCACTATTAACAAACTTAAAATTGCAACAAGGGAATCGAAGAGATAGCTGTAGGATGTCCCATGGATTTCCTTCGATAGAAGCTAGCCAACGAGTCCTTTGATCAATTGTTGTGAATCTGAAGCAAAAATAACATTCTGATAGTCAAGATCTAGGGCTTGACTGATAGCAGCCCTCAACGCTAATGCTTCGGCTACCAAAGGAGAGCTGACATTAATAACCGCCGTGGATCTGTAGGGTTTTTCCGGGAATAAGTGCTGTTCGCCGAAGATCAAGCCTAATCTCACATGCTTTGTATCCTCTCGCCAAGCTGCATCTGTGAAACAGTGGATTGCATCGGGATCTTGATCTCGGTTCAGTCTAGCTCGAGGTATTGGTAAGGCGTTCAGTTTATGGGATTGGCCCTCGTTCCACTCTTTAGCATGATTAATGGCTTGTAAGAGAATCTCCTCGCTCGTCATCTGTTTTTGCTCAAATATCTTCTTATTTCGATTTGTCCAAAGTGTCCAGATGATCCAGGGGAAGAGGGGGCCATGAGAGAGCCCCATCGGAGGGAGGCATATCGACTTGTTCAGTAGTTCAATCCCTGCTTGGAGTGATGTTATCTGCAATGGAGCTACAGGGGATTTCATAGGAGTCAGATCCCATACCTTGGCAGCAACAGGGCAATGGAAGAGGAGATGGAGTTCAGATTCCTCCTCCCCGCAATGGGGGCACTTTGCTTCCAGGTTAATTCCTCACACTTGTAAGTTTTGTCCTGCTGGTATTGCATTTCGCAAAGGTTTCCAGATGAAGAACTTTATTTTTGGGGCACATTGAATGTTCCGTAAACCTGTGATCCAATTAAAGTTTTGTAGGGCGGGTGGTTGGTTAGGGTGGGAGTCCTCAGTCCGAACTGCTATATGGTACCCTGTTTTGGCGCTATAAACTCCGTCCTTGGTGGGTAGCCAGATCCACTTGTCATTTGCTCCGAGTTTGCTTGGTCTTAGGGCTAGGATTTCATGTTCATACTGAGGTAAGACTTCACGAATCAGCTTTTTATTCCACTCTTTGGTTGTAGGGCAAATAAGATCACTGACTTTCATGTGTTGCATATCTCTTGGTGGTGGTCCCATTGGGGTGATAGGGGTTGAGAGTGATATCCACGGGGCCGACCACACACTTGTATCAGACCCGGATCCAATAGCCACCCCCAGTTGCAACTTCAGAAGGTCTCTTCTAGCACATATTCCCCGCCATCCGTGGGATGTAGAAGACAAGACTTTGCATTCCAGGAAGGGTTGATCAGTGCAGTACTTGCCCACCAAAACCCTTGCCAGCAGACAGGAGGGATTTGATATTATTCGCCAGCTCACCTTTGCAAGGAGGGCATCGTTGAACCCGGTAATGTCTTTGAATCCCAGACCTCCCTCCTTCTTTGTCTTAGCCATTTTTGACCAGGCTATCCACGACATACTCTTTTTCTCTTTGGAGGAATCCCACCAGAAACGGGTTAAGGCGGATTGTATTATTTTGCAGAGGGATCCAAGGAGCTTAAAGCAGGACATTGCGTATGTTGGCATAGAGGCTAGAACCGACTTGAGCATAATGGCTTTCCCAACTGTGGATAGGAAACGGGTGGAGAAGCTACGAGCTCTCTGGTTTATTCGGTCTATAATTTGGTTGAACATGTCTCTTTTCTTTCTCCCAAACATCTTCGGTAGGCCTAGGTATTTCCCGAGTCCTCCAACTCTTTGTATCCCCAAAATTTGTTGGGCCCTCGATTTTATATGTTCATCCGTTTTTGTTGAGAAAGTGATAGCCGATTTTGCCTTGCTTATCATTTGACCAGATGCCTTTTTATAATTTTGTAGGATCTTCACTAAGGTGTGGCAGCTTTGAGCATCTGACGTGCAGAAGAACATTTTGTTATCTGCGAACAGGAGATGGTTGAGGCGGGGGCTTCGTTGTGACACTCTGAGGCCAAGAAGGCTGCCATTTGCTTGAGCTTTTGAACAAAGGCCCGAAAGGACTTCACTACAAAGGATGAATATATAGGGAGAGAGGGGATCTCCCTGCCTGATTCCTCTTTGAGGTAAAACTGAACCTTGGACTGATCCATTTAGTAGAAAAGCATAGGATACTGTAGAGATGCATTGCATAATCCATTGCACCCAGGTCTGATGAAACCCCATTTTCTCCAAAACTCATTTTATAAAATCCCATTCTAGAAGGTCATACGCCTTGCTCATATCAGTTTTAACGGCCATATGTCATCTCTTTGTAGCTCCTGATGTTTTGAGATAATGCAGGGCTTCATGAGTGATGAGGACGTTATTGGTGATAGCTCTTTTAGGGACAAAGGCAGATTGGGTTTCAGAGATGATTTCTTGGAGCACCGGTTGCAGTCTCCTGGACAGGAGTTTTGAGATGATTTTGTAGTACACAGTGCATAGAGCGATAGGTCGGTAGTCTGCCATCTTTTGTGGGCTCTGAATCTTTGGTATTAACCTGATATGGGTCTGATTAATGGTTTATTGCAGTTGTGTCGAGGAGAAGAAAGATTGGACCTCAAGGACAATATGGGGTCCTACCGTTTCCCAGTTGGACTGGAAGAAACTCGCAGAAAAGCCATCCGGCCCCGGTGCCTTGTCGGCACGTATAGAAAAACAAGCCTTTTTTATTTCTTCCTGTGATGGTAATAGCTATAAGTTTCTGATTTACTTCCTCTGTAATGCAGGGTGACAAAGCTTCATCAATTACACTTCTTCTTTCTCCATCTTGTGAGGTAAATAGATCAGAGAAATACTCAGAGATCACTCGGAGGATAGCCGTTTCTTCATAGACAGGTTCTCCATCTTTATTCTCTACCACTGAGAATTTGTTGATAGTTCTTCTGACCTTTGTGATAGAGTGGAAATATCCTGTGTTTTTGTCTCCTAGAGCTAACCATATCTGTCTACTCCGTTGTTTCCAGTACTCTTCTTCCGCTTTATATGCTAGTAAGAGTTGGTTATTAAGGTGTAGCACTCGGCTCCGATCCTGATCTTGAGTCGACATAGCCTCATCTAGCTGGTCTTTGAGTTCCTCAATGAGTTTTTTGCTGCTCTGATATTTTTCTTTTGACCAGGCTATAATCTCTGTTCTGCATCGAGTGATTTACTCTTCCACCAATTCTTCTGCATCATAGCTCCACGCTTCTTTAATGATACATATCACTTCCTTGTTTTCTTTGAGTCTCCTATCGTATCTGAATATTCCTTTCTTCTTCTTCTTTGTTAGGTCCAGATGAGTGAGGAGTGGTCGATGGTCAGAGCCTTCAAACTTCATATATTCGCATCTGCTGAAGGGGTACACCTCGGCCCAAGAAGTGTTTGACATTGCCCTGTCCAGTCTACAGTGAACCACATGGTCATTTCATTTCCCTCTCCAAGACAGGCAGTTTCCAGAATGTCGGAGATCAAACAAGTCGCATTCAGCCATAAAGGTCCTGACGTCGACAAAAGTTCCTTCGTGTCTGAGAGGGCCACCTTGTTTCTCCGAAGCATCAATTATATCGTTGAAATCCCCAGTGGGATACCAAGGTGAGTCTCTAGTTCTTCCTATGATCGTTAACTGCTCCCAAATGATTTTTCTCTTACTCCTTTCGGGTTCACCATACATGAATGTGGCGAAGAAGGTCCTACCCTCCGCTTTGATGCGAGTGTCGATGAAGTTATTGCAGCTAGATATTACTGTGAGCTCGATCTCTGGTTTCCAATATAGAGCAAGTCCACCTCCCCCAGGACTGTGAGGTGAGACCAAGTGTTTGCCAGGATATTGTAGCCAGTTTAGGGATTTTTGAACATTTTTATCTGAGTTTTTTGTTTCCATGAGGAAAATAATTTCAGGAGAGATCTTGGAGTAGATCTCATAGATCCGTTGGCCTGTTATGGGATTCCCCAACCCACAACAGTTCTAGCTCAGGATTTTTAATGAAGCGGAGATGGTGGATTGTGAAAATCCACCTTCTTCTTGACCATAGCCGAGATTATTTTTCCTTTTGGAGCCGCAGTTTTTGGATTCAAAGGTCTTCCTTTTGCATTAGTCGCGGTTCCTTGATTTGTAGAGCCTCTGGGGGCTGTTCCACTGCTTTCTCCATGTGGGAGAGATGTTTTCCCGGTGGTGTCTTTCCTTATAGGTGAGCTCTGGATCCTGCATAAGTTTCTTTTACTTGATTTAGCTCCCGAGAGTCTCATGGGGCTTCTGTTTGTTGGTTTTGGCAGGAGAGGTCTATCTCTTCTCTTTTTTTGCGGATGCAGCGCCCTCGTTTTGGTTTAGAGGTACAATATCTCCAGAGAGGGTTGCTATATGGTGATCCGATATAGAGTCCATATGAGCCAGGTTCAAAATTTGGGCAGCCTCTATTATTCGATTCGCAGTTTCCTCAGTAAACCGTTTTTCTTCTCCTTGAATAACCCTGCACTTTCTTGCAGCACTTTCACTAGGGTCTGCGCAGCTTATGTATTGGATTGTTACATCTCTCAGTTCCTCGAGTACTTCAGCAGTGGTTGGTATCGCGATCAGTGGTGGTGGTGTTACCTCTGCAGAGGTTTGGGTTCTTTCAAGAGGAGGTCTTCTGCCTCGGGGAGTTTCAGAGCTGTCATGACGAGGGGAGTTTTTTCGACGCTCTTTCTCTCTCCATTGGAGATTCTCAGGTTGTTGTCTATTATAGCGACTAGAGTGATCTCTGTCCAGCCCTTCCCTAGGAGAGTTGAGGGACGCTGAGTAGGAGTTTCTACTCTTTTGTGATCTATACTCTGAATGGGTTTCTCTATGATAGTGATCTCTTCTTACCCACTCACGTTCTTGCACTCTTCCATATGAATCGTACCGAGATCCCGGTACATGGATTGGCGTCTTATCTCTTTTTGATGGGTAGGAGGGATTTTGATGTTTGGAGCTACTTCTGTCAGATAGTTCTCTGTTGACTATGTTAGTAAGTCGACTCCCAGCGGCAGTAAAGTTATCCTGGGTGAGGTAATATTTTCTTCTTGTCTCAATGGATGGACGGGTAGGATTGTCTCTAACTTGTTCCACAGTTCTTGCATTCTCTGCAGCTAGGCCCTGAAAGGACCCAATCCGTTTTTATTTTAATAATAATAACATATAATTAAGCATCCCATACTACCTAATTAAACCAACAACCCACACATTACTAATCAACTACAATACCAATAATAAACCAACATCCAATAACAAGCACAGCGGAAACTTATAACAATAATCATCTCAAGTATATAACATCCATGATCATTCTATCCAGCAACCTAGCAAAACTTTAACAATGGTTCCAACATCAATAACATAACTAACAACAAAGAAACGAGACCATAGATCATCCTACTCCTCATCATCATCATTCCACGTCACAAACCTGCACACCACAAACAACAATTGAGATGCTTAAGTATTATCACAAATACTTAGTAAGGCAATCCTCCCATCTACTGGGCTATACACACAAGCAACTGAGATTCTAATGTTTAACAAACAACAAACAAACACAACAAACCAGGAAATCCCGAATCAAGCAAGTTGGTGTCGACAGACACTAGAGAGGTGTCGATCGACATTGGCCCAAACATGGTGTCGACCGACACCCACTTGGTGCCGATCGACACCGACCCCGCAAACACGTTCTGCTCGAAGCCGATCGTCGAATCTCCATTTCCAATCATCTCCAATCCGTCCCAAACTCACCCAAAAGCTTCAGGAACCTATAATAACCATAACACAACCACCACAAGCAAGAACAACAGCACAAAACACAACAAATCAAGCAAACAAAGGATTCTCAGGCTTAGATAAGCCATGGTCATGCACTCACCTCTTTTGCAGGAAGATTCTGACTCAGCAACGACGAATCCAACCCTTAGAAGCCTTCTCCTTTGTTCCTAGCACAAGATTTCCACTCCACAGGAACAGATCTCACCAAAATAGCTTAGAACAAGCCAAAATCTCTCAAGAACACAAACTCTCTCTTTTCTCTCTTTTTTTCTGCAAACGGCGACCAAACACTCTAATCCATGACCCTAGGACGACTTTTCCCTTATATACGTCGGTTAGAAACTTCAATTGAACCAAACCAAACCAAAATGACACTCCCCTTGCTGTCGATCAACACCCCTTCCCAATAACCAGAAATCGGTTTGCGGTGTTACAATTTTCCCCCTCTAACAAAAGATTCGTCCTCGAATCTGCAACACACCACCACCAGACCGCAAAACTCATCCAACCACCGCCGCAACAGTTCGCACCATCCAACCATCTGGTCTGCCGCAACCATGACACCACTGGTCCACTCAATCCTGACCCCACCTGATGTGATCACGGGTTCGACCCCCTGACCAAGACGCCCGAGACGTCCCGGACGGCTCCAAGACGCATGACCGAGAAGCTTCGGACATGGACAGAACGCCTATCTCGAACGCGGCCAAGGCACCGGCGACCCTCCCAGGAGCCTCAACGCGACCAAGGGAGCTCCAACAAGGCGACCAAGGGAGCTCCAACAAGGCGACCAAAGAAGAATCAACTTGGAGGAACAAGACAAAGTCACCTCTTGAGTATTTCAAGGCCGAGCTTCAACCTACGCACAAAGGACCCAAGTTTAGCATCACCACTTAGGCACATTGAGCCGCGACCAGCTTTGGGAAGCTTGAATTGAGTGTCTTCACCATCACGCTAGTGTGAAGACATCCCTAAGCCATTAGAAGGAGCTGTACTCTTTTTCCTACTTTGGGTTTGTCCCAATGGGTTTACCAAAGAGGTTTTAACGAGGCAGCAAACTCTAGTGCATCTCCACTTCGATCCCACTTGGCTCATGACTTGGAAACACTTATTGACATGCTTGGGAGCCAAGGAAGTGAAGATCCTATCCACGTTCAGCCAATGACGTGGCCACCCTATCCCCTTCCCTTCTTTTATTTCGAATTTCTTCTAGATCCCTCTATGACCGTTAGATTGGTCTTTGCTTTGCTTTATCTTTGCTTTTGCTTTTTGGCCATGTGTATGGTTTAGATCATGGCCACGTCTCTAGGGTTTTAGAGTCTCCTTATGTAAGCCTCACTATATAAAGGCATCAACCCTCATTGTAAAAATCAGACTTGAAAGAAATAGAAATTTTCACAAAGAGAGATTCTTTGTTCTTGTCTCACCTCTCTCCTTAGCCTAAGTCCGGGACTTGGCTCTTGAGAAACCCTAAGAGATTCACAAACCGGGTTTGTAATCTCTTAGTTGACCGTATCAAGAGGAGAGCCAACCCTCTTGTGTCGTCGCATCAAACCACCTCTATTCCATCGCCCATCTCTTTCGTCCCACCGTCCCAACCTCGAGTTCTCTTCCGCCAGCTCTCGAGTCTATCATCGATTCCACTTCGCCAGCTTCGAGTTCTTTACCATCAGTCCTCGAGACTTCCCAGTACCATCTCGCGTCGTTTCCACCTCCGTTTCCCACCGAGTCCTGCCATTAGCCGTATCCGCTCAGCCGCGTCCGTACGTTCTGAGAAGGCTTCACGACCGTCTTCACAAACCGTTCGTTGGAACCTCCTCAACTCTCGTTTCTGTCGTTTGAATCCTCTCTGGATTCGAACCCTTGATGCTTGGCCGAGGAAAGTCCCACCGATTCTGACTTGACCGAAGATACACTCCTCCATCGATCCATAGCCGCGTCCGCGGGTCACATCACCACCGGTCAACAAAGTCCTGACCCCACCTGATGCAAGCGCCGGACGGCCTAAAGGCTCGGACAGAGTTCTACGTCGCGGGACGGACGAAAAGGCGTGTACTTTTCTTGGAAAAAGGGGGGTGGGATGAGAGTAGAGTGCGGATGAGTTGCGGAGACGAGATTTGAGGACAAACGGACGAGGGAATCAAGAATTGAACGGTAGCCTCGGTCTTGTTTGCTCGGACGGATCAAAACGGATCGATGCGGATGGACCGAGACGACGCGGGGAGCGACTGGTGGGTCGAGAGTGATTTCACGAGGTGGAACGAGGGGGATCAATGCGACGACACACGAGAAATGGCTCGGCTCGTGATACGGTCGAACTAGGGGATTACGAACCCGGTTCATGAATCTCCTAGGGTTTCTCAAGAGCCAAGTCTCGGACTTGGGCTAAGGAGAGCAGCGAGACAAGAAACAAAGATTCTCTCTTTGGAAATTAATTCAATCTTCAAGTATGATTTTTTACAATGAGGGTTTAGGCCTTTTTATAGGGAGGCTTACATAAGGGAGACACTAAAACCCTAGACACGCGGCCAGAGCTAAGGAGCACACATGTCCCTAAATGCAAAAGTAAAAGTAAAACAAGGCAAAGACCAATCCAACGGTCATAAGAGGGTTCAAGAAGAAATTCAAAAGGAAGGAAGGGAAAGAGATAGGATTGCCACGTCATTGGCTGGACGCGGTGATAGGATCTTCACTTCCTTGGGTCCTAAGCATGTCAAGGAATGTTTCCAAGTCATGAGTCAAGCAGGAACAAAGTGGAGATGCACTAGAGCTCGCTGCCTCGTTAAAACCTCTTTGGTAAACCCATTGGGACAAACCCAAAGTAGGAAAAAGAGTACAGCTCCTTCTAATGACTTAGGTCTTCACACTTAGCTTGTTGGTGAAGACACGCGTATCAAGCTTCCTAAAGCTGGTCGCACCGTAGGCTCTCCTTTGGTGATGCTAGCCATGAGCCCTTGGTGTGAAGGTTGGAGCTTGGCCTGAACTGCCCATTAGGTGACTTGTCTTGCTCCTCCTTGATGATCCTTGGGGACTCGTTGGTGCCGCACATTGCTAGGAAGGCTGGTCTCAAGTTGTTCCGCGGGTGGTACGAGTGGCCGAGAGGTGTCCGAGTGTTGTCCGAGAGGTGGCCGAGAGGCGTCCTAGAGATGCGAGTCTTCACGGCCGAGTGACCAATCCCGTGCTCACATCACCACTGGTCAATCCAAACCATACTCTCCCAATCATCACCACTCTGGTCCCCCCGACCAGCATACACCTGACCTTCCCGGTCAACAGACAGAAACCCCGAGATTGAACCCCCATCAATCCCGAGATCCACATCCGATCTCAACCGGAAACCTGAGATTGAACCCCCATCAATCTCCTTAATCCACATTCGGATACAATGCTTATTCCCACGTCATTGACACTTTTGCCACCAACTCATCTGCTCTTAGATCGCAACTTTCAAGCCATACCGATCACACTCTCAGACCCCCGTCCTCGAGCCATAGCGTCTCACCCTCGGGTCGTCACCCTCGAGATCTCTGTACCAGGAGAACCCCCATCTCCTCAGGAGAACCCCCATCTCCTCTGCCACCCTCAGGACCGTAGTCCCTCGAGCTATCGGTATCTAGGGAACCCCCCGTCCCCTCAAGAGACCCCCATCTCCTCATAGTTGTTTAGGACCCCCCGTCCCTATAGCAAACAATCATAACGTCTATAAACATTTCTCCAACCGGGACCACCCTCCGTGATCCACGTAGAACATCTCAATGTCCTACCAACACCATATTCTCTCCTAGAATATCACAACTACCATGGCCACCCCCAGGCCTCACTCCTATCATCTCAAACACTTCGGTGTTTACAAACACCCTTTCCAAAAATAGGCAAGCTTAACTATTCATAAAACTTCCTATTTTTAGAACCCACATATTCTCTTAACACCGTGTCATCACCAATCAAAACAAAATCCTTGAGAACTGATCATCACATCTGCGACCACTCTGCAGGTCAACCTCCAAACATTCCCGCCACTCCGGTATTTCACATCCCTTTTCCAAAAATAGACAAGTCCTAACTATTCCTAAAACTTTCCATTTTTAGAAACTTTCTATTTATGACAACTTTCTATTTACGGCAACTTTCTATTTATGGCAGCTTTCTATTTATGGCAACTTTCTATTTATATAACTCCCGAGCAATTTCCTTTTCCACAAGATCCACAAATCACAAAACCAAAGAACTCCAATTTTTATTAAAACCTCAAATGCAATAACCGTTTACAACTCCAAACAAAAAAAACAAACTGAAATTAAAAGAAACTGAAGCTAAACTAAACTCCGGGTTGAGCACCCGATCCTCCCTTCGGTCGTGCCGCACCCTCCATCATCTGCCTCCGCTTAGGACAGAAAGGCCTGATGTGCCCCTCTTCCCCACAATGGTAACACGATCGACGATATTCCTGTGGATCACCTTTCTTGGGACAGTCTGCCAACCTGTGGTTCTTGCTTCCACATCCGAAGCACCCTCGCCCACCTTGCTGCATACCTGACGTGTCTTCTCGCTTCCTCTTATGCCTTTGCTCCGACTTGTTACCCTTGCTCGGATTGTTCTGCTCCAAAGTCTCCTCTGTCTGAACCGCTGGACTGACCACCACCACCTGTGACCTCAAGCCATCCTCTATCTCCGCTGCAGTCTCCACCAGCTCCGCCCTCGTAGCATAACTCCTCCCTCTGCAGTGGACCCTCAAGTCCTCACGAAGCGCCCTCATGAACCTCCTGATCTGAGCCACCTCAGACTCCATCGCCCGAGCCCCATAAGACCGGAGTTGACTGAACTCCAAGTCCAGCTCTCGAACTGACTGAGTCCCCTAGGATAGCTGAAGAAACTGAACCTCCAATCGGACTAACGCCTTTCTCGGAAAATACTTGCGGTTGAACTCCTCCACAAAGTCAGCCCAAGTCATCTCCCTCTGCACCCTTCTAGCAGCCACTGATCTCCACCACACCTGAGCATCACCAATCAGATTGTGGACCCCTCTGTCCACCCAAAACTCCTCAGGACATCTGAGTGTCTGGAAATTATGTTCCAGACTCGTCCTCCACGCATCTGCAGCGGTAGGGTCCGTACCACCCAAAAACCGCGCATTATCAAGTTTATGCATCTCCTTCAGCATAGACAAATAAGGAGCATGAGCTCTCACATCCGCAGCCACTAGCTGCTGCTCCTCCGCCACCACTGGTGGCACTACCTAAGCCTGAGCCAGACCCACTCCCGGTATCCGCTCCAACAGCTGTGTCAACAAGCCCGCCAGGTCCACACCTCCCACAGGGGCCCCACCTGCTGGGATTCCCACACCCGGAACCCTAGCACCACCGGCCACTCGGGCACTGGCACCGTCCGCACCGACCCCCTCAGCGCCTACGGTCCTATCAGTATCACCACCCGGCCACACTCATGGTCCCCTCCTGGAAGTCCTGCGACTCACCGACACCCTCAGCTGTTATACTCTGCTCAACAGACTCACTCACTGTTGGGACTCTGCCCCTACCACGACCACGACCGCGTCCCTGACCACGTCCGCGTCCACGACCAGCAACAGCTCCACCCTTAACCATCTGCACTACCCAGAACAAAAAGCTAAGTACACCATTCAAAACCGCACACAAATACACATCTTACCGTGGAATCTCATTAAAGGCTCAAAGAGGATGATACTAGGACTCCATACCACATGCAAATTGACTAACTACTCATAATTAATTCCATCACACAACACCATGCATCAAGCAAAAAGGAAAATAATTCTCCCAATTAAATTCCTAACCGCTCTAACTATCCACTTAACCATCCTAGAACCGTAAAGGCTCTGATACCAAATTGAAACGACCCGATCCGTTTTTTTAATAATAATAACATTTAATTAAGCATCCCATACTACCTAATTAAACCAACAACCCACACATTACTAATCAACTACAATACCAATAATAAACCAACATCCAATAACAAGCACAACGGAAACTTATAACAATAATCATCTCAAGTATATAACATCCATGATCATTCTATCCAGCAACCTAGCAAAACTCTAAAATGGTTCCAACATCAATAACATAACTAACAACACACAAAGGAGACCCTAGATCATCCTCCTCCTCATCGCCATGATTCCACGTCAAAAACCTGCACACCACAAACAACAATTGAGATGAGTAAGTATTATCACAAATACTTAGTGAGACAATTCTCCCATCTACTGGGCTATACACACAAGCAACTGAGATTCCAATGTTTAACAAACAACAAACAAACACAACAAACCATGAAATCACGAATCAAGCAAGTTGGTGTCGACCGACACCAGAGAGGTGTCAATATACACTGGCCCAAACATGGTGTCGACCGACCCCCACTTGGTGTCGATCGACACCGACCCCGTAGACACGTTCTGCTCGAAGCCGATCGTCGAATCTCCGTTTCCAATCATCTCCAATCCGTCCCAAACTCACCCAAAAGCTTCAGGAACCTATAATAACCATAACAAAACCACCATAAGCAAGAACAACACCACAAAACACAACAAATCAAGCAAACAAAGGATTCTCAGGCTTAGATAAGCCATGGTCATGCCCTCACCTCTTTTGCAGGAAGATTCTGACTCAGCAACGACGAATCCAACCCTTAGAAGCCTTCTCCTTTGTTCCTAGCACAAGATCTCCACTCCACAGGAACAGATCTCACCAAAACAGCTAAGAACAAGCCAAAATCTCTCAAGAACACAAACTCTCTCTTTTCTCTCTTTTCTTCTGCAAACGGCGACCAAACACTCTAATCCACGACCCTAGGACGACTTTTCCCTTATATACGTCGGTTAGGAACTTCAATTGAACCAAACCAAACCAAAACGGCAATTCAACAAACCCGGTCAAACCAAAAAAAATGATGGTGTCGATCGACACTCCCCTTGGTGTCGATCGACACCCCTTCCCAATAACCAGAAATCGGTTCGCGGGTGTTACAGGCCCGGGCAGTGTTTTTTCTCATGAGTCAGTCAATGATAGTGGAGACAGTGGTTTTTGAGATTCTTGTACGATAGGGTAATCAAAGTTTCACTCCCATCCGGAAACTCCACTATGGTCTCCTTCATGGTGGGCTATAATCCATTAATCATGACTTTCAACTTTATCACTGAACTGGTAATGTCAGTATCCAGGGTCTCTCCCAGCTCGTCTCCAATAGATCTAAGAATTTCCTCTTGCCAGTAGTGTTTTGGGAGGACCTGTACCTCCACCCAGAAAGGTATCAGAGAGGGGAAAGTGTCAGAGATAACTGGTTCCCAGCGCTGGAGAATCACCATCCAGTGGTCATAGTGATACGGCCTTTACCTTTGAGGTGGTAAGGTATTTTCTTTTCCATGGTTACAGTTACACGTCGTGGGTTTAACGGATAGGGTTACTCACACTTTATGAGATTTTTCAGAAACAAGATGGAAGGGTTACACATGTTAAGTAAGGTTACACAAGAGTTTAAAGAGTAGAGAAAAGCATGATACCAGTGATTGGAGATGGGCTGCGGCAGTGGTTAACGCCGGAAGATGGTTCTGGTAGGGCTTTGTCGCCGGAGGAGTGGAATGGACCGAAAGATTGCCTCATGTTTTGCTTATGGACCGCTGAATATTACCTCTTTTAGGAATAGAAAGTGGGTGGTTTTTCAAACGGGCCATACTTCTTTCGTCTAGCATGGGGAATCGGGCCTGGGAACGTTTTTTTTATTTATCAGCTTGTTAGGAATTTGCGTTCACTATTATTAGTTAACATAAATAAGTAATATATCCCTGATTTTTCATTCCGGGTATTTTGGGTTTTCGGTTTAGAGGTATAGGATCAGTTTGGGTATTTCTAGACTTTGGATTCGGGTTGGGTTTGGATCGGATATTTTGAATTCGAATTCAGATTATCCTAAGGTCTCAAAACTCCAAATTTTAGTATCTAAATTTGTCTAAATTATTCAAAAATACCCAATATGTCTAAAGATTTAGAGTATTTTTATCCAAATTTACTAAAAAAATAGTTTAAATAATCAAAAATATAAAATATTCAAAAATCTGAATATTTTAGACAATTACATTATTTAAATTATAAGTATTACTAATATATTATTACTATATAATAATATTGTAGATATATTCGGGTACCCGTTTGGATTCGGGTTCAGATCGGGTTCGGTTTTGGATTTTTGGATTTAAAAATTTAGAATCCGTCCGAGTATTTTAAAATTTTGGATACGGATTCAGGTCGGGTTTTTTGGATCAGGTTCGGATCGGATTTTTTGATCCGGGTATTTTTCCAAGGTCTAGCCATGACTGATCTTTCCTCAATTCTACATTAGGATATAACTTTATTTGACAATTTGCCATTTTTGATTTTCTTACTTAAAATGTTTGATGAATATCGTGTAAGATTATAAGAATGATACATTTTCAGGATTTGTTGAATTTACATAATTAACATTGTATGTACAAAGACTATATTGTGATATTTTTAATATCAAACTAAATCAAAGTTAGAACTTTTTTATAAAGAGATTTAAAGTTTACATGAAAATAGCAAACCTAAATTTGGCTTAGAAGATCTTTTGGAATAAAACTCGAGTATATGTTTGACTTATTTTATGATATTTTTTGGTACTTCCAATCGATAACCAAAATTCTAAATTTGAAAACATGAGTTTGTTCAATATACTTAACTTTGTACTCCTCTTTATTTTTCTTTCGATTCTCTATATTTCAAACTCCCATAATGCTAAATTGACTTTATTTTTCTTGGTTCCCCTTAATAAAAACTCTACATATAAGAGATGTGACCCATTTACTGTCCCAAAATGATATACCACCTTTTTCTTAATTTTTTTTAATGTTATCGGAAACAAATATGATCATTCTTTTGTCTAAACCGAATTAAAAACAAATCAAATACAAAATTGGTAGAGTTCGGCTATTGAATGTTGATAAAATATTTACATTTACAAAAATAACTTCATATATAAATTATATAGAAAACTTAGTTTTTGAAATTAACCCTGCACGTATGTGCGGGTCCGAATCTAGTTATAATGGCATTACCTGTAAATAAGTCCAAGCCTTTTTTGTTAAAACTGCTGTGAAATGTTTATAAAAATATGTTATAAAAGTATATTAAATTATATATCAGATTCTTTTATATATTAGTTTTGAAATGTTTATAAAAGTATGTTATGAAAAGAGGGGCTTGTTATTAAATTTGGAAAATAACAAACTGTTTTAATTTTTTAATGAAATATATAATTAAAATTAACTAATTAATGAGCGTGATAAGCTAAATGGTGTCTCGAACTCTTTGGCGACGACACATCAGCATGATTTTTCAGAAATGTCTCCCTATTAATATATAGAGGATATATATTGACTTATTTATGAGTTTTTGATAATTTCAATTTTTTTTAGAAAAAAATCTAAATCCCAAGACATGAGTTAGTTTTCAAAATAAACAACTTCGGAATATCTTTACAAAATTTCTCATTAATGTTTTTATATAACTACAATATATTATTAGAAATGTCACTAAAACTGGATCGAGGTCACCTATAGTAACATAATAATTAACTTACAAAATGATGCTAATAATAACTAAAATTGCGTCGATTGACACCAGTTGTGTGTCGACGCAGATTTGCTTTTTGTTTAGTTGTTTTTCTGTTGGTGCTTTATAAATTATTTTGGCTGCAAATAGATGCACAAAATTGAAAAAATGGATTGAATAAAATTGGGTTGAATAATATTCAACTCATTCATCTCTAAAATAGTGGTTGAACAAGTTGAAGATTTTTCCTGTAGGATTAGTTTTTTTTTTCAACTTTTTGGGTTGAATGGGCTGAATAGTTTTTTCCAACCTTTACAATGCAAATGGTGAAAATTGGTTGAATAATTTTTTTCAACATGTTCAATCTCTTCAACCGTGCAACCATTTGCACCCTTTAATTGCTTTTGTATATAGCTTAGTAGATCGAAAGATCGTTTCACCGAGTATTTGTGTTAATATTCACGCCTCTCATGTTTGTTGTAGTGCTGGTAAAGTGTGACGTGTAATCATGACGATGTGGAGGAGGATGATCTGGGTCTCGGTTATGTGTTATTATTAGAACCTTGTTATAAGTTTGTTAGGTTGCTGAATTACATTGGTTATAGTTGTTATTTTATTGTGATATATTGGAGTTGGTTTAATATGTCTTCTGCTGTATATGTTGGTTATTGTTGTTTTAGCCTTAGGCATTCGGGTTTAGACATATAGAATCCGTTCGGGTTTTTATACTACCGGTTTGGGTGGGTATACCCGAACTCAAACAAACCATGAACAAAAAAAAATTAATTTTTTTTTTATAAACTAATATTTAACGTTTCACATTAAGAGAGAGATGCATTTAAGAGTGCACAATGGTTTAACATGCGCTCTTAAATGCTCAAGTTATTGGATTTGAATACCTACCTTAAGATGCATTTTTACATTTAATTCGAGATTCAGGTTCAGATAAAATGTCCAGGGATAGTTGGTTTGTTGCAATTAAATATTATTGAGTGTTTAATTATATTTTTTTTTTAAATAGGTCAGAACTAGAAATATGGTTTTTACTACATAAAGTATCAATCAATATGCAGAATACAATGTAAAAAATTCAAATAGTTTCAGTAAAACTCAATATAAGATTTTATATATACATGCATGCCAAACCTAGCCTTGTTATATAAAATTCGATTTTCAAAGTTAATAACTCACGTGATCGGGACATGTGTCAGTTTAAAAAAATAGAATTACAATAAATTAAACATTTAAACAATTTCAATAAATATAAGAAGATAATTATTATATGTATATAAGAAAAAGAATTAAGGAAATCATAAAATTAATTAATATAATATTACAACTAAAGAAATTATACCGTTAATTATTAAAATAAAATGTAGATGCTCACCTTTATATAAACAAGGAGAAAATCACATTTTAAACCCTCAAAGTGTCATTGAGTAGCACTTTAAACCTTGAGGTATTTTTCACTAACACTATAAACCTTTAAAATGATTTCACTAACACTTTAAACCTTAAAACTAAGTTTTCTATTTGCACCGCCATGAAAGATGATGGAATGTAATATCCGTCAACGTGAAATAGTTAAACTATGCTGGTTTGAATTAAATACTTGTTTAATAAATTTAATTTAATTATTTATTACGATTGATAAAAATATAAAAATACATCAAAGCAAAAAAAAAATGAAGAATCAGAGGTAAGGTTAAAACATTTGACAAATGTAAAATTTAAGATGACAATTTATTAGAAGATTCATTAGTTTCCAATAAGAAGTCAATCGATTTGAATCAGTGGAGATGCATATATCAAAAGGATTAATAATGTGAAGAGTAACATTGTAAAATTTTTGTCTACAATGAAGATGAACACAATTTTTTTTTCTCTTTATTTATTTATAAAAACTAAAAATAATTAGAATTTAAATTAAACCAACATAGTTTAACTATTTTGCGTTGATGGATATTATTGTTCCGCTATATTTATGGCGGTACAAAAATGAAAGTTAGTTTTAAGGTCTAAAGTGTTAGTTAAATCATTTTAAAGGTTTAAAGTGTTAGTAAAATCATTTTAAAGGTTTATAGTGTTAGTGGAATTCTTTCAAGGTTTAAAGTACTATCCAGTGACACTTTGAAAGTTTAAAATGTGATTTTCCCTATAAACAAGTAAAGCAATGTGACAATTTTGATAAACTATATTATAGATATATATATTTTTGTTTTGTCAAAATTTAACTATAAGATCAAACTTTTCTTTACAAAATCATATATTTGTATGAAAAATTGTAAAAAGTTATACTGCACATATTTTTTGATATGAAAAATAAAAATGTTACTCATTGCGATTGAGTGCATAGAATTAAAATCTAATTTCATTATAATGTAATGTACAGTGATATTGTATTTTAAAATCGAATGTGTAAACTCTAAATCCGGTATATAAAAAAAAATACAATTTAAAATTTTACATAGTTATCTTATACCTTAGTAAATATATAATTTGATCAAGTTTTAGTTTATTTGATTTGTTTCTATATATACGTAATTAGAAAATATATTAAGTATTAAAAAATAAGACAAAAAGGTCTTAGACATTCATAAATAAAATTTTCCAAAAATTAGTTGTAGAATTTTTCCAGACTAAAGAAAAAGAAAGAAGACATTTATAAAGAAGACATTTCTTTAATTAATTTAGGTTAAAAGCTCAGACTAAGGCATGATAAACACGAGGAAATCATCGTTGAAGAGATGAGAGAACCATGGTTGAAGAAAGAAGAAAGAAAGACGAGGAAATCATCTCCGACGTCGTTTTCTTTGTTACCGTACGACATTGTGCTCAACTGTCTCGCTCGTGTGTCGAGAACCCATCATCCAATATTGTCTCTCGTCTCCAAAAGTTTTAGATCACTCGTGGCTACGGCTGACCTCTATGCCGCACGATCACGCATCGGAAACACCGAGGAGTGCCTTTGTGTCTGTTTAAAAATGAAAGACAACCCTAGCCCTAGATGGTACATACTTTCATCAGAACACAAGTTGATACCAGCCCCTCCGTTTCCTTACGGCCAATATCCCAGTTTCTCAGCTGTTGTCTCAATTGGTTGCCATATTTACATAATCGGCGGAAGTGTCTCACAGGGAAAGAGAAGCAGGAGAGTGTATCTTCTCGATTGTAACTCCCACCAATGGCGTCGACTCCCCAAAATGTGTGTAGGTCGAAAAGCAGCGTGCGCTGATGTCGTTGACGGTAAGATCTATGTACGCGGAGGCTGCAGCGAGAAGTACCAGTTCACCGAAGTATGGAAAGAAGTTTACGACCCAATGAATCAAACTTGGGAGCTAGGTTTCCGCCCGCTGAAACGAGTAGGTTTCATGTCGTCTGATTTAAGATTGGTTCGAGCTAATTTGGCTTGTGCCAGAAGTCTGTATAACCGTGCCCTTGAGCGTGGCTTTTACAGTAATTTTTGCGTGTTAGCGATAGGGAAAAACGAATGGTGCAAAACAAAGGTAGATAGAGGCCATGGGACACTACTTTTCTCTGAGTTAAATTAAACTCTTGGTCGTGGACTAGCGTTGCGGGACTCGAAGAAATGTCGTCTCATCATCTGATCTCGGTGGCAAACTCTAGCAGAAAAGGAAGGAGAGTAACAGTTTGGTGGAAGAAGACGGTGGACTTTGGCCTTAAAACCGAGATTTGGTGTGCAGAGATTTTGTGTGAGAGACGAACAGACGGAATGGTTTGGGGAGTCGTAGAATGGTCTCAGAATGTGTTTACTTTCCAGGGACATGAACCGGATCCCCGTTTCTTCTTTGGCCACAATGCTATTGTGACACGATGATAGCTGAAATTTATTTATTTTCTTTTCAGTTTTGATTTTGTTTTTAATATATTAATGGTGATAGACATTGCAAATCATATACTACATTTTCTCCTTCAATTTTTAAATAATATCATTTTTTCTTAAGCATAATAGAATGGCTGCCTACCTAATAAGCTAGATATTGATAAGACTAAAGAACAATATATAAAGTAGAATCCAAGCATTTTTTTCTTTTTCATTTTGTATTCATGAGTATTTACATATTTATAGCTTAAACTTAAATAAAGAAAATCTAACATATAACATAGAGAATATATGTTTGACAGTTTGACACCTAACATATATAAAAATCCAATCTATTAATAATACAAGTAGCAATCCATAAATCAAAGTTATGTTATGATTATATTTAAACAAGTCTAACTTTATACAATATAATCTAGTTTTAATAAGTTTGTACAGAGAAATTAAATAAATTTTTAAGCTATAAATATGTATACACTCTCATGAGAACAGATAAATGATCCATACAAAAAGTTCGATTTTATATTCTTTTCTCTAGTTGCCTAAGGTAAAATATATACTTGACATTATTCTGTTGTGGTATTGGCTTTATAGACAGATAAGTAATCATAAGTCATGCAAAATGAAGCAGTTTCTTGGATTCAACTTTATTATTCAAACAAAGACCAAATATGGTGGTCCATTTACAGTTTCTACATGCATACATGTTTCGTGGTTCTACCATTAACATTCACATGATTGTTCTCTATATAAGTCATCTTAACCTCTTTCTTGTTCATATACTAACGCAGAGTAATAATTAAACCGACAGAAAAAAAAAAACCAAGAAAATGGAAGCTAGAGTAATTTCTTGCACTACTTCTGGAGACGACAGGGTCGTGAAGATTGCTGTTCCGAATCATCAAGCGATTGCCAAATACAAAGCGGGAGAAAACGAAACGACCATTGTTGTTTCCGATGATGCATGCTCCGAGAATGGTGTCAAAGAGATTAAGAAGTGTTGCGAGAAGCTAGGTTACGTTTACGAAGGCAGACTCAACGAAGAATACACTCGAACCAACACCGGACCCGGTTTGGTCTGAAATTTTCATAATTTCAATTTAACTATCTATATGTTTTACTCTTTCTGCATTTGCTTTCTATGTACTATGTTCTTAATTATCTTGGTGATTTGCTTCTATGAATGAGTTTTTAAAGTTATTAGTTTTTATTACATTAAATACCTTTTTGCGTCTAGATTACATTTCTTACAACGCTGACTTTAACCTTACATATCACTGACCTCTGTGTCTGGAGAGATTGGTTCGGTTTTCTGAGTAGTAATGGAGATGGCTTCTTCTATAGCTTGAAAGAACGTAGCAATTTTGTAAGTAAAGAACCCAACCAACATTGGGATCAACTCCAAATGCATGAATCCATACTCGGGAACAAGTATTCTGCATATACATGAAGTAGCACGTAAATACGATTTGATGTAATCAAGTTGATCTTGATGGAAGACATACTACAAATGCACAAGAGAGAGAGACACTTACGCGTTCCATCTATTGAATATCATAACCAACACAACGGGGACTAGTAACCGTGGCTGGTTAGCTGCACCTCTATCAAATCAATTCAGTGAAAAGAACAGAGATAAGTGAGTGAGTGGCATTAATATAGATAACCAAAAGGAATTTGAATATAAACAAGTAGAAGTAGTACTTGACAACTCCTCTGGCTCCATCTGCCATGGCATCTACAGAGTTACCAAGCATCCTCATATACGCAAGTGAACCCATCAAACCAGCACCAAAACTGTAACAGAATTTTAAAACAAGAAACCAAATAAAATGCAATCAGCTGATTTTACAATTCTTGACAGAGGTTTTGATGTTCTTTGCAGGAGAAGACAAACCTAAGTGCTATCTCCGGAGTGTATGAGATGTAAGCTGAGACTAAACCTACACCACCAATACCCAATGTGAGAACCTGTATCTTCTTTTTAAGCTGCAGAAAACAATCCAAAAGTCAAGAGACTAGTAAGAACTGAACGCCTCAAAAGGTAATGCCTTTCATGAGATCACAAACCGTTAAATGATTAGCTAGCTTTAGCTAATAAAAGAAGGTACCTTGAAATACTGTTCCCTGTCTTTAGCAGCCTGTACTTCTGGGTCACCACGTGGCCGCCTCAACTCCCTAAACATCACATCCTGTCGCACAAAACAGAATTTGAAAGAAAGGAATCAAGAACCAAGGTCTATGTTTCTCAATATTCTGATCAATGTTCCTAATGAAAAATGATCGATCATTCAGTTGGTCTGAAACTAATCAAGTCAATGAACAAAAGTGATCAATCAAGGTCTATGTTTTTCAATTCTGATCAATGTTTCCAATGAGAAATGATCATTCAGTTGGTCTGCAAAGATAAACTTACACTGCCACCAGTTGCAGCCTTAGTTGCTCTATCCCATTTGTCTTGCTCGCGACGTGTTGGTGCCAGTTTCCATTTAGGAGACGCAATAGCCTTACTCTAATTGACATTGAAACAAAGAGTAGAGACAACAACAACTAAACAATGCGGCTTCGTCAAATTGGCAAAATGATAATAATCAAATAATCTCACCATCTGTTTTTTAGCTTCTGAATTGGAAGTCTCACGTCGATCTTTCAGAAAGGATTTAGAAGACGATGCAAGCTCTTTGCTTAAATCAACATCCATACTGTTTTTTTTTCACAGATAACGACAACAACAACAAAGCAACCATTTTTAATCAAATTCAAACTACAAGAAAATAAAGTTGAGATTTTTATGAGTTTTAAAGAAGAGAGAACCTGTCAAGATTCATAACTCTGCTAAAGCTCAGAAACCCAGAAGAATCTTCCTGTTTGCATATCACAAGACAAAATTAAGTCTTTGATTCAAATTTGTAAGCAAATCACAGAAGCATAAAGATGGAACCTTTGAAGGAGATGGGTCGAGAGAAGAATCATCATCGGGGTCATCGAACAGTTTCTTCATCTGATCCATAAAATCTCTGTTCCAGATCAAATCAGTGGAAGTAATGGGATCTTCTTTTTCTCCTCCCCAGTACTTGCGGAGCTTGGTGGTAGTCGGAGGACCACCGTACTCTCCGGGAGAAACGCCGGTGGACCATTTCTCAGGTTTCTTGTTGGGTAGAATGATTTTGGTTGGTAGACGAGGATTGGGTGATTGATCTTGAGGAACCGGTGGTGTTGTTGATGTCGCTGAGATGTAACTAAGAATCGCCATGGATGAGTTTCTTGTGGAGTGATACGAGTTTTTCCAAAATATCTTAGTTTGTGGTAATTTTGGGGTTATTCTGTTTTTTTTTCTTCGACTTGTGTTGTGTGATATATTTTTTAATTTCAAATATTGAAAAATGTAAAAAATACAAATAAAAACTGATTAGTCTTCGGCTATTTTGCCAATTTTTTTTTTTTTTTTTTTTTTTGTCAACAAAAGAATCAGCTCAAACGAACCAATTAGGGGGAAAATTGTTTACAAACAAAACATGATACGGGGAGGTACGCGCTTGGCGTGCCAAAGAATCCGCTCTAATATTAGCTTTTCTTGAAATAAAAGATAAAGAAAAAGATGTAAATTCTTCCCTATCAATCTTGATGTCGTCCAGATACGTCGAGAATGCTGGCCAGTCGGAAGGAGAAGACACCATCTTCACCAAATCTGAGCAGTCTGTATAGAAAGCCACGTCTCTGAAATCATGACCGATCATGCAGCGCATCGCCCAAAGGAAAGCTTCAGCTTCAGCATGTAAAGGAGATAGACTTTGTCGGAAGGTCCTAGCGCCCATCAACGGAGACACAGCTTGGAGCGAGGTACAACACCAGCCGGCACCTGCAAATTGGTCTTCTGCTTTCCATGAACCATCTATGAAACAGCGGTGACCCGAAAAAACTGTTGGAAGGGAAGTAGTATCCGCCCTTACAGATAGACCTACAGGGATAGGGTGATAGATATCTAAATCCTCCTCTGCCTGAGCCTGCTGCCACCCTGTAGCTTCACCTTCTGCAACCCTAACAATATCCTCCGGTTGCTCCACAATATTTTCAAAAACACGTGCATTCCGTGCTTTCCAAATATACCACATTAGCCAAGGAAAAGCCGCAACATGAGCCCCAAGATTCTGCTGCCCTAAGAAGTGATCCACATTCGCATACACCGAATCCGTTGGAAAGGAAATCGGGCCCACCGGCACATGGGCTAAAGCCCAAACCTGACGGGCAGGAGGACAAGTAAAGATGGCATGATTAACTGTTTCCTCATCAGCTCCACAGCGTACACACCCTATATCACAAGCAATACCACGTCGTCCCAAGTTTGCCGAAACTGAAATACAACCAGATAAAACCTGCCACATAAAGTGTTGAATTTTAGGAGGATAGTGAGCTCTCCAAACACCAGCAAGGAGAGGTGTAATCTCCGGACCAGAGCCACGAGCCAGAAAAGTCCGATTTACATCAAGCCGTGCAGTGTGATAACCCGATTTAACAGTGTACCGTCCTGTTTTCGTGAAATGCCAACCATAAGGGTCATCCCTCTGGTTTCCTCCTAATGGGATAGCCTGGATCAAAGCCACATCGGATGGATCAAAATGCTCCTGGAGCATGTCCATACACCAAGTATTTGTCCGACAATCAATTAATTGATTCATTTGAAGAGAAAGGTCCTTTACCAGGCCCTTACTTAAAGCTGGTCTCGGGAATTGAGCTGGCACCCAAGGATCAGACCATATGGAAATGGTGTCCCCGGAGCCAACCCGTTTAATGAGTCCTTTATTAACCAGAGAGCGAGCGGAACAGATACTCCTCCACCCGTAGGATGGGGAGTAAGACCTAATTGGATCCAACGGATGTGTATTCCTATAATACCGACTTTTGAAGACCCTGGCAAACAGTGAGTCCGGAGCATCAATAAGCCGCCATAGCTGCTTGGCCAAAAGGGCCGAATTAAAATCATCCACATTTCGAAAACCGAGTCCACCCAGCTGTTTGCTAACACATAATTTTTCCCAGGCAAGCCAATGCATGCCCCCTGTTTGACCATTAGTGCTCCACCAAAAATTTGCCACTGCACTAGTAAGTTTTGATGTTATTGTTTTTGGCAACCGAAAATAAGACATCACAAAAGTTGGCACCGCAGTAGCAACCGATTTAATCATTACTTCTTTCCCACCTTTTGAAAACAAATTTGCCGTCCAACCATTCGTTCGACCCTGAAGCCGTTCGCGAACAAAAGAAAAGACTTTGGTTTTTGCCCCACCCAAACTTTCTGGTAAACCTAGATAGGAACCCATTCCTCCCAAAGTTGTGATCCCAAGGACATCATGCAATTCCGATTTTAAAGTGTCATCAATTTTGTGGCCAAACTGGACCGATGACTTTGAAAAATTTATTTGTTGGCCCGAAGCAGATTCATATTGTTTTAGGATATCCAAAATAACCCGGCATTGCTCTCTATTTGCCTTACAAAAAAACAGACTATCATCTGCAAACAACAAATGTGTAATAGGTGGGCATTTATTTGCCACCTTTATCCCTGTAATGAGCTTGTCCCTTTCTGCCTTCCGAATATTTGCAATTAAAACTTCTGTACATAAAATGAACAAATAAGGAGATAAAGGGTCACCCTGCCGGGGCCCCCTATGTGGAATAATCAAGCCATTTGGCTGGCCATTAAGAAGAACCCTATACTCAACCGAAGTGACACAAAACATTATCCATGACACCCACATCTCTGCAAACCCCATTTTGTGTAATAAAGCCGCCACAAAGTCCCACTCAACCCTATCGTATGACTTACTCATGTCCGTTTTTATTGCCATAAACTTTCCTTTACAAGACGGATTGGTGCGTAAGGCGTGAAACATTTCTTGAGCAATAAGGATATTATCCGATATCAACCGACCAGGAACAAAAGCCGATTGGGTCTCAGAAATAAGACCAGGTAAAACCTTCTTAAGCCGCTGACACATAATTTTTGAAATAATTTTATACCCCACGTTACAAAGGCTAATCGGACGCAATTCGGCCATCCTAGTTGGCTTAGCAACCTTTGGAATAAGACAAATATGTGTGCGATTCAGATCCTTGTCAAAAATCCCCTCCACAAAAAACCTATTAACCAAACCCACAAGGTCCAGTTTAACTATACTCCATGCTTTTTGGTAAAACAAAGCTGTCATCCCGTCCGGACCAGGGGCCTTATCTGGGTGCATCATAAACAAAGCTGACTTCACCTCAGCCTCCGTTGCAGGACCTACGAGCCGCTCATTCTCCTCATCTGTAATAACCGGATTGATCTCCCTTAAAATCTCCTCGAAGTTGGCCAGATTTGTTGAAGTAAACAAATCCTCAAAATACGATACCGCCGTGTTACAAATATCTGCATCCTCAGTCGACCAGATATCATCCTTAGAAAACAAACCAGTAATCTGGTTACGAGCACGTCTCTGCTTTGTTTGGGCATGAAAATATTTTGAATTTTTATCCCCCAAACGCATCCATTTATTCCGGCTTTTTTGATACCAGTAGATTTCTTCATCCCCATAGGCCTGGCGTAACCGATTTTGTAAATCCGAGATTGCAGAGGGAGGAATGGAATCATCCGCCAGAGCCACTTCTAATTGTCGTTTTAAATCCTCAATGGTTTCCCTACCGAAAGGAACTTGGGATTTGCGCCACTGGGAGATTGCCCTTCGGCAATTCACTATTTTGTCCACAAAATAGTTTGCTCCCGGGGCCAAGTCCCTATCCCAGCCCGAAGTAATCGCATCCATCAACCCCGGCTTACCAATCCAGCGACGGTCAAACATAAAGCTCCGCTTCCCCCGCAACCGCTTGGCACCAATATTAACCAAAAGAGGTTTATGATCTGAAGCTATCATCGGCAAATATTCAGTCACTGTGTCCGGGAATAAATCATGCCAATCCTCGTTCCCTAAAGCCCTATCCAACCGACATCGTATTGGTTTTTTATCCCGCCAACCCCTCCAAGACAAACAATCACCAAGATAGGGAAATTCCAAAAAACCACAATCCTGGATCATTCCATTAAAGGAAAGGAAAGAGGAAGGATGGCGTAACTTCCCACCACGTTTTTCATTGTTTCCTCTCAGTTCATTAAAATCTCCAACCACAAACCAAGGGGAAGATCGAGTAGTACTAAGTCGTATTAAACGTTCCCAAACCAAATCCCGATTCTTAGGAACGGGATCACCATAGATGAAAGTTAAGTGAATTATCCGACCTTTAAAAACCGCTTCAATGTCTTAGCCTATTAGACTCAAACAAAATCGTGACCTGAAGATCAGCTTGATTGAAAAAAAGAGCCATACCACCACTACAGCCAATAGGTTCAACAGTTTTTAAATTCTTATATCCAAAATGACCAACAAATTTTTCCAAAACAAAATACGGTTGTTTTGTTTCCATGAGAAATAAAAAATCTGGCCGATGTTTGTTCCATAGATCCCGGTGATTTCCAATTGTAGCCTTGTTACCCAGGCCTTGACAATTCCAACTGACTATATTCATGGAAAAAATTGCAGCTGGAGGGGGCAAAGATACCCACTGAGACCTCCTCCCACCCTAGGGAAAAAGAGATCAGAATAAAACACACCGAGACACATTAGAAACATAACCGAAAAAGAGGTGGAAAACATACAACCCAGAAAACTATGAAGGTATTTGTAGGAGATATTTTCAACATATGTAATATAAGGCCCAAGGATACCAACTAATACCCGACCGCTAGAGGTTGTACCACACATATAATTTCCATGTATTGTTAAGAAAGAAATTAACAGGCCCAACAAAGGCCCAAGGACCAATAACCACAAAAACACCACACCCAATCGTTTGTAGCATCCATACGTAATCCAACACTGAAGCAAAAATGTAAAAGGGACAATGAACCAAAGGAAAGGCGAACAAGGGTTTATTATTACTTGTAAAGTAGATAGACATCGGGCACAAGCCCAAAGAGTACAAAGCAAAAAAGCCAATAAAAACCAAAGTGTGAAGAAAATACAACCATACAGATCAACCGTTGGTGTCTTATTCGAAGGAGACAAAAGAGAAGAAAACAAAAAACACAAAGAAACCCAGACCAAGACTGGCTCACCACCTTGCTGCCCTTGACTTACTACACTCATCAATTAACTGAATGATTTGGAGGCTTTCCTCCTTGATGAGAACCAAATTTCCCATTCGGTCCACCACCTTTGGCGACAACCTTCTTGCGCGGAGAGGTAAGAGAAACCATATTCCGTTTTTTGGTACTAGCACCTGGTAGAACACCCTTTTGTTTCACCAATCTGGCCTGTGAAGTAGGCACAATTCCCCCAGCTGCTCCACCCTGTGTCGTAACCACAGAAGCATCTACAGCAACATCACTAACCTCCTCACTCGAAACGTGATCAGAGAGGACCACCCCATCCTGACCCTCATCAGCACCCCCCTCATCCGTTAGATAATTGTCTTCTTGGGGAGACCCCTTTGATGCCATACCTTGTTCCTCCATAATAGTGTCCATAAAGCCCAAAGTATGATCCGTGGTTTGAAACTCCTGCCCCAACAGGTTCCCTAGATCCTCAGAAAAAAGAACCTCTTGCTGTGACAGTTCCATAGAACCTGAGACTGGTACACTGGGAAACAAAGCCTTGCACACCCTTTTTTCAGCCCCCTGCACAATAGCCGAACCCGACACAGCAGGTTGACCACCCGTAACCACAGCCACCTCCCCTTGAGGACCCATAAGATCATCAAGCATCTTCTGTTCATTAGCAGAAAGACTGATTTCCACATCACTAGAACTAGAATGAGCTATACCATTCCCTAAGACAGCAACCTGGGAAATGGGAACAGGAACAGGAACCGCAGATGTATCCTTCGTCACAAACTTCTCATCCACATGAGAACTCTTTTTAGTCTTCCTCCACTTGCTGCCAGAACTCTGATTAGCCCGATAATGACCTGCCTGATGCCCTACACCACGCCCAGTCCCATGAGCAGAACTTTGATGAGACGCCCCTGAACCAACACCACTCAACCCCGAACCAGTTCCATTAGCCCCACCATTAACCATTGCACCCTTATAACTCTGGAGCTTGTCCTCTGGTCGAGGAGGAAGACTATCGTCAAGACGCTGCTTCCCCTTGTCACCAAACAACGGACAGCGGCTTGTATCATGACAGAAACTATTACATCGCCGACAGAACCCATACAGACGCTCATATCTCAGAGAGATTGTTGTCTCCTCGCCACTATGAAACTCAACAGTAGCTTCAAAAATCAGAGACTTGAAACCATTCAGCAAGACCTTCACCCGGCCATTATCCAAATCGACCTCCTCAACCTCACCCAGATCTGCTCCAATGGTACGAAAGGTTTCATCTGCCCAGAAGTGCAGAGGGACACCCATCACACGGACCCAAAATTTGATGAGACAAGGATATCTCGAATCCACCACCGGCTCCCATCTGACCAAAGAAAGCATCCAATGGTCAAAATGGTAGGGTTCCATCTTCAAAACCTCCTGAATGTCATCCTCTTGGTCAAAATCAAACTGAAAGCGCCCCAAACCGAGATCAGCCCCAACCACTCTCTCCTCCATCTTCCATATCCGAGGAAGCATAAACAACAAAGCTTTCATATCTTGCACAGCTGGATTCATGCATCTACCAATCAAGGTTTTAGCATAACCCTCAATTAAAGCCGTATTATCAAAGCGTGGAACCTTGATCTTCAGCTTAGTCCCAGACCCCGAAGAGCTCCCCGCCGTACCCTGAAGCAACAAACCACTCTGTGACATGACTCGCGTCGGAACCCAAGAGAGAAACAAAAAACCGATGGAAAGAAAAAGAACTTTATAACACGGGAAAGAACCACAATGAAATCTCAGGAGACAAGCTCGAAACAAAAGTGGAGGATAAGATAGAAAGACAGACCGTGAGGAGAATTTATAGTCCAACACGGAAGACCAAAACACCAAGTCACATAAATCCGGAGCCTCAAGGGAAAAAATCACTATCCCGCGAGCGTCGCATCTGAGATCTCTATAATCTCGACCCTGAATTAGTGCCCATGATAAGCCATAATCTGAAAATAAAATATCCGAGAGAAACCTCGAGTCAAGTCCTCTGAGTCCCTGAATCAGCGCCCTCGCACCCCAAAGAAAAGGAAACGAAATCAAATCGATGCATCCGAGATCATCGCCATAGTGAACCCAGACAGAAAATGAAAAAGACCCCAATTGCTCACTCCATGAATCCAAAAGAAAAGAATAAAATCCCAAAAATTGAAACCCAAGAATCCGATAACTCCCTCTTAGATCCACAAGATCCTGACCCAGCAAAACATAATCAACCACAAAGAATCTCAAGAAGAGATCCACCCTCATCGAAAGCCAATCAAAACCGAAGCAAAAAACCAAATCACAAAACTTAGAAATCGATCTTCGTAGATACGAGAGAGAGAGTTTTTCTCTTTTTTAATTTTGTTATTTTTCTTTCTTTTACGAAGGGGAGGATATTTGCCAATTATTCTGAAGAATAATGTATAATGCAGAAAAAAAATTCTTTATTTAAAATAAAAAGAAACTTAAAATTAAAAAAGGGAAAATAATCTCTTTTATAAAAAAAAACGAAACCAAAACAAAGATGATTTTTTTATTGAAAACAATCTTAACCTAATTGCATTCTGTTTAACATATACAGCTCTAGTTGTTGTAGGTTTCTTCAACTGAGACAAAGATATTAGGACACAAATCAATACACACAAGTGCACAAGGATTCATCAAAAGTAAGAGTCAGATGATTAAAGAAGACAGGATTAGCGAATTACCTGACGATGTGCTCGCAGAGATATTGTCGCTTCTCGAGACAAAAGAAGCAGTGTCTACTATGGTTTTGTCGAAACGATGGCGGTCTCTTTGGCCGGTCCTATCACAACGCATGTATTCACAACTCATGTATATCAAGTTGAAGATACTTTTCAAGATTGAAACGGTACGTACTACTGATATAATTGTTATGCTAAAAAAAAAAGAAAGAAAAAAACCAACGTTTTGATTATATATGTTCGTTGCAGGTTACTTCTCCGGGCTTGGACTTGACGATTGTAGTTTTTATCGCACCATATAAAGTAGATTGGTTGCAACCATTTATGTGGTTTCTTCAAAAATCTCCTCTTATACTACGAGATTTTCGCATCGTCGACAAGGTTTAATTACCCCACTGATTTCTTTTTTTATTAATGGACTAATAAACATCTAAACTGAACTAGTTAAACGTGATGTATAATTGCACAGTACTTAGATATTATCTTTTGATGTTGTTTCATAGACAAACTCGGATTTCCCACTTTCATTCCACCCACCGGTTTCTGTTCCAGAATGTTTGTCAACCCATCTCGAGATCTTTCGGTGGCACGGCTATGGAGGACAAAACGCAGAGAAAGAAATTCTGAAATACATACTTGCCAGCTCTAAGTGTTTAAAAAGAGCTTTCATCTCCATTGAACCCCGTGGTCGTCGCAAAGATATAAGAAAGAACAAGATGAGGAGAGAGTTAGAATCTATGCCTAGGGCTTCACTATCATCTAAGCTTCTCTTCTACGCTTAATCCATTCGACGTCAAAAATGATCTTTTTTTATTTATTAGAATTCTATTTGATTTCAAGATTTATGAACTACGTATTTGTTTTATACTTAAAAAAAGGTGTTATTAATTTCTCGTATGAAATCATTAATTCCCATACATAGCCGGTTTATGACTTCATTCGCACGTACGTACCAAGTTTCTCACACAAATCACAAGCCAAGAAGGAAACGAAAACGGCTTTTCAGTAACCAAACGTGAATTTTACAAGCGAAAATATGATCGGATGACACAAGCATCATGCTGCAGGTGTTGCAGTCATTAATAATACACAAGCATGATACAAAATCTAAAGTATCTCAAAAAGTTTTAAGATGTTTCCAGAACTATGAAGATGAGTTATTAATTTTTTGTGGTAATTAAAAATTACAAAAAAAGCTCTTATTTTTCTTTACATAGTTAATAACCACCGGCACTCTTTCCAAAAATGCTCCACCAAAAAATTCAACTTGCTATATTTTTGGGATAAGGAATATGGAAAATTTAGGAACAAGAAACAAAAAAAGGATTCTTAACTTAAAAAATGGAAGGGTAGAGAGTTTATATAAAACTCGAACCCTATAAACTTTAGTTAGCTTCATTGAGAAGAAACATATGTTGTTAGGTCGTCGGCTTTTGCTTAATATGGCTGGGACAAAAGTCAATACAATACACAGTGCAAAACCATTCGTAAAGAGTGAGAAAGGGAGAATTGAAGACAGGATCAGTTCGTTATCCGACGATTTGCTCGTTAGTATATTGTTGTTACTCCCTACGACAGAGGCCGTGTCTACGATGATTTTGTCAAAGCGATGGCGGTCTATCTGGACGATGCTACCAGAACTGGAGTACATAGATAGTGACTATAAACAAGTTCCTGGGAAAAAGAAAGAAAGCATTTGGTTGTTTCTTGATGAGTCATTGCAACTCCATAAGGCCCCTTTATTACAAAGATTAATTATAGAACTAGGTCCAGGATGTCCCGTTGATGTTGATGCTGATATCATAAAGTGGATTGCTTATTCAGTTGAGCTCAAGGTGAAACAGCTATACTTCAAACTCAGCTGGTTGTCAGTGCCTATCATCTTGCCTGAGAGCCTTTACGTATGTGAGACACTTGTTGGCCTTACAATTTCCGACAAGATTCTCTTGGATGTTCCTTCCCCGGTGTGCCTCCCAGCCTTAATAAATCTTTTTCTTGACTCTGTAGTCTACAAAGACGAAGATTCTCTTGTTAGGTTTTTATCAGGTTGTCATGCTCTTCAGAATTTAAATGTGGAACGACATGACAATGACACCCTGGAAAATTTCAGGGTTAAAGTGCCTTCTCTAAAGACCTTATGTTATACTTACGTAAAACTAGAAACAAAAGGAAACATGGGGGGATCTTTGGTTATAGATGCTGAAACTTTAGGAGAAATCTACCTGAAAGATTATTCGGGAAACTCTTGCTTGATTGAGAACAAGCCTCGGCTTGACAGGGCAACTATCACCGTTTTATGTTATCCTACTGACAACTTTATGAAATCTCTTTCCTCGGTCAAGAGTCTCGTCATGCTTTTGAGCATTGAAACGGTAGGCAGTGCTTTTTCAACCTCACTTTTATTGAATTTAAGACCACATTTTCAACGTTGACTTATTTGTTGGAATATATGTTCATCGCAGGTTGTGTGTTGTCACGCTATTAACTTCGCCCAACTTATAGAGTGCACAATATTTTTATATCAGTTGGACTGGTTGCAACCATTTATGTGTTTTCTTCAAAATTCTCCTCAACTAAAAGTTCTTCTCATTGACCAGGTTCATGTATATATAGTTTTGGTTGACTAATTAACAAATTCAAATTGAAGTAAATTTGTTAGTTACATATATATCTTGTTGTTGCTTCACACAGTTAGATGGAGATTTTCCACTCTCGTTCATCCCACCAAGTTCTGTACCGGGATGTTTGTCAACCCATCTCGAGATGTTTGAGTGGAAAGGATACAGAGGACGAGAAGGAGAGAAAGAAGTTGTAAGTTACATATTTGCCAACTCCAAGTATTTAAAAAGAGCTGCAATCAGCATAGAACCTTGCAGTCTTGAAAATAAAAAGAAGATGATCAAAGAGTTGAAATCTGTGTCAAGGGTTTCACCATTATCTCGGCTTCTCTTTTCTCCACTCAAGTGGATTCCGCGGCATAGTACTTATTGAAGATGAATTGAGTAACTGACTGATCTAAAATCAGGGATCATGTATGCTTTTCGACTTCAAACTAATATTTTATAGGCTTTCTACTTATTTGAGTTATTTGACTTCCAAAATCTTGAAATGCTTGTTTGATAATAAAAATATGTTTTCTTATAATATGGTGAAACATCGGAGTGAATGTAAATGGCTCTTTTGAAGATACTGTCATATATATAGCTCACTCCCACTACTTGCGTGGGCCTCGCTTCTATCAGCACAAGTTTACGCAGAATTGATATACATTTATAGAACTCTGAACAAGCGGTGCTAGAAAAAAAAAAAAAAAGATAGGAACAATTATATCAGAGGAAAGAATAATAAGCACAAGAGCATAAGAAAGAAACAGATCACGTAGAAGCACTCATATGGAAGCCTCGAACAAAAAATTCCTGTAAGAATGTGGCCAAGTCAGAGTCTCAGAAGTTTGTTTGTAGATGTCCAAACATTTCCTATCTATTTTATAATATTATCAAAGTCTAATAAACTCTGTGGCAATGATATATCAAGTCTGCTTCAACCATCATCGACTGGTCTTTTTTTGTTTTGTTTATAACAAACCTTCATTTTCATTACTTAAACCATTTGAACATGGTACCAGTTACAAAAGGGGTTACATCATTATGCCTCCAAACGAGTAACACCTACACAATAAGAACAAAATAACAACTAAGCGAGATGCTTAAACGAGTAACCGAGTAACACCTACATCATCGACTGGTTAGGAACGAGCTGCTTAAATTAAGCACCCTTTAAGATATAATCTGCAAAAAGAAAAGGACTTTGCATGAACCAACACCTTAGATATGCAGCTAAGGTGTGGGAACAAATGAACATAATAATTCAAGAAAAGACATAGGAAAATGCTATGATTTTAACACAATAAACAAGAAAAGAACAGTGACCACAGATACACATGCAGTGCATCTTCAAAACAAGTATAGATGAATATAGTGCGTAACAGAGTATGCCACAAATTACAAACCTACTTGGGCAAGTTCTCTACCCAAATGATCTTATCATAACAAAAGCTCTACATATAAGTGGCGCAGCAGTAACGGAGAATTAATATAGAGTCAAGTTTTCGAGAAAACTCCTGATTTATAAAATTTGAAGGTGCTAAATAATGAAAGCTGAAACAGAACCTATAAAAATAGGGATCCAAATCGACCTAAAAGGAACAAAAACCAATGGATATACTTCGGTTACTACTTTATGCATATTGCCCACACAAATGCAATAACGACCTTTGATGTATCCCACCAAAAAGTTTCCTTAGCTTGAGCTTCCAAGGTGAGTGCTTTTTGATGTGCTTCATAAATAGTGAGAGGGTTGAACAAGCTAAGAGTGTGTCGCATCTTCTGTTTCCGCAAGCCGCCAATGAAACGTGCCACCACTTGTTGGTCTGAATCCTGCAGATTAAGATGCCTCAAAAGCGAAAAAAACTCAGTGGAATATTCTTCTACTGATCTCCATCCTTGTCGCAAGTCATACAAGCATTGGAACATCACTTGATCAGAGATGACTGGTGAGAACATCTTACGCATCCTCTTCTTCAAACTTTCCCATGACAAGATTTTAGGTTTACCCGAACGTGCGCGCGACGTTTGTAGTTCCTTCCACCAAGCTGCCGCTTTGCCGCGAAATAGCCTTGTAATGATAGGAACACATCGGTCCAAAGGTATGCCTTTGGACTTAAGAGTCTCTTCGACCGAGAAGATCCAGTCAACAAGTTCTTTACCTGATTGTCGCCCATGAAACTCCGGAAGTCCAAGCTTTAACCCCTGCTCCCACTGCAAATCGTCCTGCTGGTCAATGATAGCGAAAGGATTGTCTCCAATATCAGATTCTTCTTGTGGCTGTACATTGACGTGCACAGGAAGATTATGTTCATGCTCACGTTGCAGGGCGAGAGCTTCCACCGCCTTTGCCAACTGCTGGATCTGTTCTTGTAGACGCGTGATTTCAGTGTCTGTCGTCGCAGGTCTGGCCATGGCGTAGTGTTCCAAAGATGCTGAATATCGAAACTATTTTACTTATAGGGTTCCAAATGTAGGGTTTTAGTCGACCTAATTAGACTTTGGAAACAAGTTTAGTTGCCACGAAATTATACTAAAGAACTTGGTAAAATTATACTAAAGTTCATTAAAATATTTTAGTTGCCACGAATTTTTTTAGTGGCTATACCAATTTTCCTAAATTGCAGTACATATATTTCGTTTCCTTGAAAAAACTCTGTTTTCTGTATTTTTTGGTAAAACAGGACGTTTACTTTTATTTTATAAAAATCGAGTTTCTATTTTTATCTAGAAAGCTATTAATATTTGTAATCTCTCATTAAATACAAAATTTGATCAAATGAAATTTTCATTTTTATATAAAATGTTATATGATACGCAAGACTTCTAATAATTTTTTACGTTTATGTGTTTTAAATTCATAAGGCCTAAAAATAATTATAATATTATAAGATTGGATTTGAGAATTTTATTTGGATAATATACTAACTTTTGAATACTTTCATTACTTTTTATATTGATATATATATTAATAATTATGGATAAATATATATATATATATATATATATTTATCACGGCAAAAAATATCTGGGGACCTCGACCAAGCCTTGATAAGAAAGGATCGATAACAATATTTTGATTTTGTTAGGATCTCATTTTTTTTGGTTTATGTTTTCGGACTTGGGACGAATAATAAAACTTACATCATTTTTAGTTATTCTTTTTAATCACAAAAATATAGATTATATCTGTTTTAGCTTTTCATTAAGAACAGTCAAGTTATGATTAAATAAAGCTTTTTTTTTTAACAAGGGCTATTAGGAGTTCTCAATCTATATATAATAGCAATCCAAATAAATGCCACCAAAAATTGTGTTTTTCAATCGTACATTTTGGATAATCATACCAAAAAAATCTGTAAAAAATTTAAATTGTGTGTTTTACAAAATTTGCGATTCTTCATTTTAACGGTTTTTTTTTTGTAAATTTGCAACTGTTCATTGTACAGTTGGTTTTATTCGAATATTTATATCTTTTGAAATATATATATATTTGTCTGTTTGAACTGTTTTCATTTTTTTGCCATGACACAAAATAATATAAAGGTTCAATCTCAATGGTTTATATAGCTTTCTAAATTATTCTCTAGGATTCATTCTTTTAAAAGTAAAGAAATTCCTATAATTCTTGATTTAACAAAAGATTTTTGGAATGATGAATCTTATTTATAACTTTTAGTTAATTTTAAATATAATAATTTAATAAAAATATCTAGAGTTTTTTTCCAACAGTTAGATGTAGCCCTGCGAATTCGGGTAGAACGGTTCGGTTCGGGTCGGGTAGTTCCGAAATCGGGTATTTACAGAATTTCAAAACTGTGCCGAAAATAACCGAAATGTAGAACGGTTCGGTTCGGTTCGGTTTTCGGGTTTTCGGATTATTAATTTTGTTACCGAAACTAACCGAACATTTCAATTTTTTGTAAAAAATCGGTTAAATTCGGATGATTCGGTTAAATCGGTTCGGATAGTTAAAAAAAAAACTAATGGGCCACTTCTTTAATAAAAACCCAAACCAAACTGGGTCCATTTCGTTAATAAAACCCAAATAAGTTGGATATGTTTTACTGAAATGAATAGAAAGCCTCTTATTCTATTTTTTTATAATTAATTTTCTTCAGATCTATACACACACATGTGTGTATCTTCTTCTTTGTCGAGACAGGTGAAAACGGCGATGACGATAACGGCAGCTCAACGACGATTGATGATTAGGTTAAGATTTTCGGGTAACCGTTCGGTTACCCTGAACCGAACCGAACCGAAGAGGTAACCGATCTCAAATTTATATCTCTTCCGATCGGTTTTCATCAAATAACCGAACCCGAACCGATTTGCCCAAACCTCGGTTCGGTTCGGTTCGGAAAAATCGGTTCGGGTATAATTCCCAAGGCGAGTTAGATGGATTATATAGTGAGTTTTTGAATTTGACTTTTCAATATGGTAATAAATATGCCTTCTATTTAAAAGCAATTTATATGGGTTAGTAGGTATAATCAAGTGCAGACAGTTGCGATTTTTCGTTGTACCTTTTCGTAAATTTTTTGTTTTTATTTGTTTTATGTAAAAAAAATTGTTAATCACACATCTATGTAGAGTTGTGTCTTTTTTACTATGTTTTATTTTTATTTTTTTATCACAACTTTTCATTCTAATAGATCTGTGATGCCACTGACGTGTGTCTATTGAAATAGTCATGTCTTTTGAACTCTCTTTATATTTGTCTCTTCATCAGTAACTTACAAATTTGTTGAAATAAATTTTTTTTTATGTTGAATCTAAATAACTGAATATTAATATCTAATATTCAACGTTATTCTATAATTATAACAAAATTTTAGAAATGATTATAACAATAGAGAAATTTAATAAAACTTAATCTGGAATTTACAGTTGCGTTTATTAATCGTAACTTTTTTAAAAAAAATCTGAATAAATACGAACAACAGTTACGACTTATTGTAGTATTTTTTGTGAAAAATTGTTTTTATTTGTTTTTTTAATAAATCCAAACAGTTGTATCTGTTCATTTTACAGTTGTGTCTTTTTGTTATATTTTATTTATATTTTTTCATCACAACTTTTCGTTCTAATAGGTGTGTCTATTTAAATAGTCAAGTCTTTTGAACTTTCTATATATTTGTCTCTTCATCAATAACTGACAAATCATTGTTCGTTGAAACAAATTTTCCGTTTTATGTTGAATCTAAATAATTGAATATTAATATCTATTATTCAATTTTATTCTATAATCTAACTAAATTTTTAGAAATGATTATAGCAATATAGTGTGACAACCCGTCCGTGGACCCCACTAGCCTCACTGCTAGTTGTCTCCATAGGCTGATCCTGCAGGGCATCGATCATAACCCATCACTGTGGATATCTCAATCCACCAGTAGGTTATTGGTGCGCCAGGCGTTCCTTGAACCCTGGTCTCCACCCTTTAACAACCTTCTCACAGGACAAGCTGTCACCAATTGATCCGATTTTTATGTGACAACCCGTCCGTGGATCCCACTAGGTCAATTGGTGACAGCTTGTCCTGTGGGAAGGTTGTTAAAGGGTGGGGACCATGGTTCAAGGAACGCCTGGCGCACCAATAACCTACTGGTGGATTGGGATATCCACATTGATGTGTTAGGATCGATGCCCTGCAGGGCCAACCTATGGGGACAACTAGCAGTGAGGCTAGTGGGGTCCACAGACGGGTTGTCACATATAGAAATTTAATAAAATTTACTATAGAATTTACAGTTGTGTCTACTTATAGTAACTTTTTGTTAAAAACTATTTTAATATTTAAAATTTATTTTATTTTCTTTTTAAAAATTGTGTATTTTAATTTTAATTTTTCTTTGATACAATTTCACTCATTATTAAATACATTTTTAATTATAATTATTTAATAGAAAATTACATTTACTCATTACAATCATTAGTTCAATATTCTCAGTTAGGATCACTTTGTCATAATGATGTTTTTAATTGTAGCTCTTTAGCATAATTCTTCATAAAATATCTTATATATTTATAATAATTTAAACAATGTTTTTTGCAAAGTTGCGTATATTATACATAATATTTTTTGTTTTATAAGTTTTCATTTTGATGGTTGTGTTTTTAGTAACAGTTTATGTTTAATGTTTATGTATTCAAACTATACTATTACATTTAAATGATTTCATAATGTATAATTTTAAATTTTAAATTTATTTACTTTTTTCTAAAATACTTCCTCCAGTTTTCCATTCTTATATGAGGCCGGAAAGTTTATTAGCAAGAGGGGGTCTGAGTCCTAGTTGAAGTAATTGTAATCCTTTTAATTTTAGGATTTGTAATTTATTGTAAAGTTACCTTTTTGTTTATATATTTTTATATATCTTTACCAAAAATAATATAATCCACTAACTTTTAGAATTTGTAATTTATTATATAAATGATCTTCTTATATGTTTTAAAATCTAATTGATAAACATAACACATGTATCATGAAAGTTACTAACTCTCCATTGCTTTGCTTATATGAAAAATAAATCATGCAATAAATTAAATTAAATTATAATTCTGTTAAATTTTATAAAAGCATGCATAAACATAAAATTAATAAAATATTTATTTAATTTTCGATTTCATTAATTATAAACCTTATAATAATATAATGTATTTCATCTTTTAGTCTTATATATATATATAGAAAGATGCATATTATTTATTTTAAGATAAATGTAAGATATTAGATAAACATTATTCTCCATTTAAAAAAGATATGTAACAAAGTAATTTATTTACTAATTAAAATAAATAGTCTTTATTTATAGAGAACTTGATCCCCAAGCTACTGAATCAAGTTTCTGATCAAAAATATCTCGGAACATTTCATCTCCGATATTCTCGTATCTTCAGTACATTAATTACCTTATACTTTGTAACAACTTTAGGTAACCCTACCTAGGTTAGTCGGTGCTTATGTACTTGTATAAATATTAGGTACAGCCTTCTTTATTAAATATCGCTCTTATTCTCAATTCCAATCCTCAAGTACCTCAACTCTCTTCCTTCTCTCGACAGATTGTCTCATCATTCCCTAAATAACCATGGCTTCTTCGTTGCTTGGTCCACCCGAGATACGAGACTCCTACGCTCCCCTCACACAACCCCGCGCAAAACCCAACACACAACCCATCAGAAATCCCAACACCAAACCGATCACAAAACCCATCACAGCTTCTGGCCCCAGCAATCCAGCTATAGTGAACGCAGTGGTCTCAAACGTCAACACTCCACCACCGACGGGACACACCGAGGATAGACCCACCACGTACCTCGCCGCTCTCCTCAAAAACATCGACACTTGTCGTCCCAGCGTCGCAAAGGTCTCAAACGTCAGGAAATCAACTAAAGCCAACGCCGTCGTCAAATCTGTTAGACCTGTTAAACCGCCAAAAGTAAAAAAAATTTCACCTCAGATGGGCTATACTGAGAATAGATCCGCCACGTACCTCTCCTCAGGCAACCCCTGCCTCGACTTCTTCTTCCACGTTGTTCCCTCCACGCCCAAGGCTCCTCTGGAGAAGCGCCTACAGGAGGCTTGGAGCCACGACGCCTTAACCACTCTCAAGCTTATCTGTAACCTTCGTGGAGTCCGTGGCACTGGAAAATCTGACAAGGAAGGGTTTTACACGGCGGCCTTGTGGCTCCATAGTCGCCATCCCAAAACCCTAGCTTGTAACCTCGAGTCCATCTCCAAATTTGGATATTTTAAAGATTTCCCGGAGATTCTTTACCGGCTTTTACAAGGATCTGAAATCCGCAATATCCAGAATTCGGAATGGATCGATACGATAGACGCAGCAGCGCGACGTAGAAGAGCTCGATTTTCTAGTCGTGTTTTTGGTCGTGGTCGTGGTTTTGGTCGTGGTCGTGGGAGGGGTCGCGGAAGGGGTCGCCGTGGTTTTACATTCAGGCCGGTAGCAACGAGGCAGAAGAGGATAGCGAACGCAGAGAGGAAAAACCAAGAGGAGAAAGCCAAAGCAAGCTTGGCGCGCAAGCAAAAGAAGGTTTCAATGGGGAAGAAGGCATTTACAAGATATACTAACGATCCAGACTATAGGTTTCTCCATGAACGTGTGTCTGATCTATTCGCAAATCAGCTAAGGAGAGACCTAAAATTTTTGACATCAGGCCAACGAAACGAAGTCTCTCTAGCGGCTAAATGGTGTCCATCGCTTGATTCTTCGTTCGACAAAGCAACTCTTCTCTGCGAGAGCATTGCCAGGAAGGTGTTTCCCAAAGAGTTATTCCCGGAATACGAAGGCGTAGAAGATGCTCACTATGCGTACAGAGTTCGTGATCGGCTAAGGAAACAAGTTCTTGTTCCCCTCCGTAGAACTCTTCAACTCCCTGAAGTATACATGGGAGCAAAATATTGGAAATATCTTCCGTATAACCGTGTTGCTTCTGTGGCGATGAAGTCGTACAAGGAGATTTTCTTGAAACACGTCGCAAAGAGGTTTCAGCAATACCTTAAAGATGCGGAGATGGGGAAAACAAAGTTAGCCGCCGGGGCTGTGTTACCTCACGAGATAATAAGAGGTTTAAATGGCGGAGACGGTGGACAAGTCGCTGAGCTGCAATGGAAACGAATGGTTGATGATCTTAAAGAAAAAGGTTCTTTGACGAATTGCATGGCCATCTGTGACGTTTCGGGGTCTATGAGTGGTGATCCAATAGATGTTTCCGTCGCGCTTGGTTTGCTCGTCTCTGAGCTATCAGAAGAGCCATGGAGAGGGAAGCTTATAACCTTCAGCGAAAATCCAGAACTGCATTTGGTGAAAGGAGACGATTTGAGATCAAAAACAGAGTTTGTGAGGGATATGCAATGGGATATGAACACTGATTTTCAGAAGGTATTTGATTTGATTCTTGAAGTTGCCGTGCAAGGGAAGCTGAAGCCGGAAGAGATGATCAAGAGGGTGTTTGTGTTCAGTGATATGGAATTTGATCAAGCGTCGACTTCGACTTCTTCGTATAATAGATGGGGAAGGACGTCACCTCCGAGTAATGGATGGGAAACAGATTATGAGGTGATTGTGAGCAAGTACATAGAGAAAGGGTACGGAGAAGCTGTGCCGGAGATTGTGTTTTGGAACCTGAGGCATTCGAGATCAACGCCGGTGCTTGGAAACAAGAAAGGAGTGGCTTTGGTTAGTGGATTTTCCCAGAATATGATTAAAATGTTCTTGGAAAATGATGGAGAGATTAAACGCATAAAGATTGATCCCATAACGATCATGGAGGCTGCTATATCTAAAGATGAGTATATGTCGCTTGTTGTAGTTGATTGATTTTGTTTAGAGATTTGTAGACTTTGTTACATTTTTGTTAAATCTTTGAATAAAAATAGAAACTTGAATTTCACTAGTAGAAAAATATGTGGATCAGCATTTTCCTTTCGTTGTCTTGAACGACAAGAGACTGCAGAAGAGAATCGCTTCTAACAAACGCCAGCATTTTCCTTCCGTTGGTTACAAGAATCGCTTCCTAACATAGTTTTTTTGTTGTCATATTATAGAAGAAACAATTAGAGCATCCACATCCCTCATTTTACGAGGGTGTCTATAAAATATAAATAATAAAATAAAAAACATAAGAGTATATTTAAATGTGTGAATAAGTTCAAAGTTGTGTCTGTAGGAAGACATTTTAGATCCCAAAATTAAGAGTGTCTTTAATTTTTATATTTATTTTATTTTAAGACACTTATTAGAAGATAACCAATAAAGATGGTCTTATGACCAATTAGAATTAAAGAGAGTTGTTCAATATATATTATTTTAATTATTTTAATATAATATTATTATTTATTTAAAGATTAATTCAAAACATAATTTACTGCATTAATAATTAGTCAACTGTTCATAAACGTTTCTACAAATGCTTACATGAGAAACATTTTTATTTTCTCTCCTTATTTTTCTCATCATCTCTCCTCTTTTATTAATATTTAATTAGTGATCAATTCAAAGAAAAACACAAGTGGAAATGGTTTTATACCATCTCCACTAAAGCAACTCATATTAAGTTGCTCATAATTAAACTAATCATATAAGTAATATTAAACTAATCAAAGTAACTCACTAACAATTTTAAACAAAATCAGTCTTCCACTAGAAAACTCCTATAAGGTTGCTTAATCATTATAATATTAAGATTCTAGACTCCTAAGACCGATGAATGAATGTTTCTAGAAACGTTGCTGGAGAGATCGATGAATATTAGTGTACACTGAAGTTTGTCCCTTGCTTTGGCTATTGTAGTAGTACTGAATCCATCTTCTATCTTGATGGTTGATGTTGTTATTGCTTCATGGCCATTTTCGGTGCTGCTTATTTCAGTTGCTGATGCTGCATTGTCGTTGTAGTTATAACTACTGTTTTTGTTGCTGCTGTTGTTGCAGCTAAATAATACGCAACAAAACATTACAATCAAGCATGATTCAAAACAATGTGTTGAGTGGTTTTTCAATTAAGATTTTGAGTTGTGAAATCAAACCTGAAGTGGAAGTTGTAGAGAGTGGTGATGAAGATGATGGCAATGATAGAGCTAGAGAGGTTGGGAGGGAGAGGACTAGAGACGGAGGCTGCTGCTGAGAGCTGAATTGCTGCTGAGAACTAAAGTGTTGCTGGTGAGGCAAGTAAGGATATTGCAGCAGAGGAGGAAGTGGTGGAGAAGTGTATTGAAAGCTGAAACCTTGATGATGTTGAGCTTGTGCTTGATTGCTACTTTGTGCTGTGTTGTATTGAGCATAGAATGGATAATAGCCATGGTACAATCCTGTTGATCCTGATGATGGATGTCCCACATATGGTGAAAACTGGTGTCCTCCATAAAGATGATGAATTGATGATTGTAGTAGTTCTACAACCCAAAAACATATACAAAAGAACTTCAATGATAAATTAGTGAAATGGAAACAAGTCACACTGTGAAAGATCTATGAAAGTAATCTAACATTGGGTACATTCCCTCTTAAGAATAACCAGCAAATCTGCAGAACATTTCTTTTAGGCTTTGCTACACACATTAACCAAGATCGATTGTTATTGATGTGATTATTACGCTTACCCGTAAGCAGTAGGGTAAGGTAATGGGAATTGACCAGTCTGCTGTTGTTGTTGCTGCTGATGAACAAAAGCAGAGTAAGAAGAAGAGGCTCGAAACTGAGGAGAAGGAGCAACGAATCCTACTCCTGATCCTGGTGATCTGAATCTCCCTGCTCCTGCAAAATCAAGTTTCTTTATTAATGAATGATTAATCAATATGATTGACTCTTTCACGTGCTAATCAAGTAACAAGATCCAAAAAGATCAGAATTTTTTCAATCAACCTAAAGCTAGTTTCCATTGCATTCTAGATAGAGAAAGAGAGAGAGTAGAAAATCATGTCTAGGAAAAGTAGGAGGACGGGGTTTCTAAACACCAAGACAAGCGAGGTTGCAATTAGCTCTTCTTCCATCAGTCACATGATTCATATTCTGACAAGCTCTCACCAGAATTGGTAGATATCGTAAATCAATCCAAGATCTTATCCAAAAAATCAAAAATCACAGTAGTAGTAACAAAGATTTTACAAAACATTAAGACTCATCTATCGCCCAAACATCAGAGGAAATTGAGTAGATACAGAGACTAATTAAAGTTTAATTCAAGTTGAATCCGAACCTAATCGCAAATTGAGCAGTCGCTGTGATGCGAGAAAGAGAGAGACGGTAGGTGAAACAAGGGAGAGACGAGAAAAAAAATAAACGACGTGCACTAAATCAGAGATGAGAAGACGAACCTTGTGTGTCTGATTCACTAGCCGGTGGACCTTGTTATATTCTAGTAGGGAAACACGTCCTATTTCCCCCCCCCCATAACTATGGCATCGTACCACGTCTACGCGGAACTTAAATCTCGTCCTGTGTATCCCCCTATAAACTATTGTAAATCTAATTCCCCGCGAGATGATAGTTCTCATGCCATTTCCCCCTAATCTGGGTTTTGACGGTTTACGAACTTAACCAGGTAGAAACCCCCTAAACCCGGTTTGAAACAAATTTAAAACCCGAGTAAAAAAAACAACCCGACCCGATTGATGTTCTTTGTCTTAAAACGAAAATCCCCAAATATTGAATGTATAAACCCTAAAAAATCAAATTCTCCTAAATTAAGTTCTGGAAATCATGAGCAATGTCTCTGGAGCTTCGAGTTGTGCATCAAATGTCCGAGATAGAGGGCGAGGTAAAGTTTTGGTGTGCCTAAGAGATGTTGGTGTGGAGAAGTGATCGTGGCCAAAAATTTGAAATCAGACACAAATCTTTGTCGACGATACTTCCGCTGTGGGTATGCAGCTGCGAAGAAGGTACATATGTGAGTATACACCTTTATGATATGTTGAATTTGTTTTCATTGTTGTGATTGCTGCTTGATAGCTTATGAACGATGACCACTACTTCAAGTGGGTCAATGAGGCACTATTGGATGAGGTAGAGTCTCTGACTCTTCACACTGCAAAACTACAAATGGAAATGGAGATTGAGAAGAAAATGAAAATGGAGCTTGAGAAAGAGCTATTTGAGAGGGTTGAAGATGCAAAATCAGAATTGAGATCAAGGATGAAGATGATGATAGTTGTGACAGTTTTTGGCTGTATAATCATGTTTGGTCTATTTAAGATAGCAGGATGAGCTAGTGTAACATCAGTAAGGTTGTATGATCTTGTTTGGTTGGGTGTATGATCTTGTTTGGTTGGGTGTATGATGATCTTGTGTTTGGTTGTATGACAAAATTATGTTCTTGTAATGGATGTTGTTGTCAATGGTTATGGTTACAAAATACTGATATTATGGTTCTAAGAAACTTACATAGGTTCATCAATAACAAAAGACATCAATAAGGTTCCAAAAGACCAAAAGACATCAATAAGGTTCCAAAAAGACATCATTAAGAGTTAATCACAATAAGACCATACTTACAAAAACAGACCAGTCCTCCTTGTGATTCTCTTTCATGCCATTGCCAATTATCCTTCTACTCCTACTCGTACATCTCCTTGACGCGACACCATTAGTTCTCTTGAGTCAAAGTCCCTTGAGAAGGTTCACCTTGAGTAGCCTACATTTAAAACCAACAATCAGACTCATCCGAGCCAACAAAATCAAACCATATGATTATGTATAACACAAATCTAACATGTGTTGCATTTTTCTTCTGATTGAACCTACGGTTATGGTCAGCTGCACCACAAACCCCACAGTGCACGATCCTTTTCTTCTCTTTTGGTTTCTTCTTGGTAGGCGACTCATTAACCCCCTTCTTCCTCTTCTTGTCTGCCTTAGTAAATTCTCCCTCTTTGGAAGGTAGATTCTCCCTCTTTAGGAGGTGGTGCATGCACATCATCACCGCCAATAGAAGGCCAAAAGCGTGGACCTCTTAGTGGAATCAAGCCTTCGTTGTAATTCTGCTGCCATTTAAAGGTTCTGAACCATTCACACACATAATCTTCAGGTTCCAATGTTTTCTTAATTATAACTCCATATGCATGTTCACATGGGATTCCACATATTTGATACTTCATGCAGGTACACTTCATTGTTCTCAAACAGACTCGATGCTTGTCATAACCCAGCTGGACTTCATACATCCCATTTGTGGTAGCACTCAGAAGCTTTTTCATGTTCTTTAGCAAGGAACCGTTTGATATAAGGAGTACAAATCAAAACAATGTTAACGAATCAAAACAATGTTAACAAATCAAAACAATGCCTAACACACAAATCGAAATAACTAACCTTTGTGATCATGAGAAAGGGCAGATCGTTTAGCAATCCAAACCATGACAAGCTTTCTAACCATCTCTAACATAGCCACAAATGGTTTTTCTCTTGCCTTGTTGATGGTATTGTTGAAGGACTCTATGGAGTGGTTCTCAACACCTTCACAGTAATTTCCAAGCTTGTGAAAGGCCCTGCACCAAGTCTTTGGCTTTGTCTTCATGCACCTTTGAGTCGTATGCGTGGATCCTCTCCAAGTTTTGATCATATTCGGTGATGTTGTAGCTCCAAGCCAGATCCTAGAGATGTTTCTTCAAAAGCTTTTTACTAGGATGAATCTTCTTCAGGTTCCCATAAATGTGCCTAACACATTTTCGATGCTCCACCATTGGTAACTCTAACTCAATAGCTTTTATCAAACCCTGAAACAGAAACCGCATGATTATGCTACAACTTCATAAAACATAATTATGCTAGAGCTTAACAAATACAAACGGAACATATACCTTTTGCCGATATGACATAATAATGTAACCATCTCCATCTCCTAAGTCTAGATCAATCTTCAACCTATTCACAAACCATTGCAAATTATCTGTGTTCTCGACTTGAACAACGCTCCATGCTATTGGATAAATAGCATTGTCTGCATCTCTGCCTAATGTCGCTAATAACTGCCCTTTAATCTTTTCTTTTAAGAAGCACCCATCAACTCCTATTAGTGGCCTACAACTAGCTTTCCATGTTTTTCTAAGAAAATCAAAACAAACATAAAACTAGTTGAAGACATCCTCACTAGCATCATTCTTCACGGTATCAATATCCACACAGATCCTGGATTTGATTCCATAATCTCGGCACCATAATCTCGGAGACGTGCAAACTGAGTATCATACTCCAATGAGATCCATCCCAGTGCCTTTCTCCTAGAAGCTTGACATTGAGGCCTTGTAACTGATATCTTCCACTTCTCCATTACAATCTTTTCCATCTTGGCAGGCATGTAATACTCTGGTTCTTCCCTAATCTTATCAAGAAATATCCTAGCTATCACTGGGACCGAAAACATCGCACACTCTCCATTAGGGATACATATATGTTTATCCTTGTACAATGTAATCCTCCAGAAAGGATCATCACCGAGAGATGCAGCATACACTTGCCACCCACATTTCCCCTTAGCACCAATACATTTAAACCCGATTGCATCTCTATCATACCTGTATTGCTTCAGATTGGAACCTGTTAGCAGTGCATAGTCGGTGACACACTCCTTGAACGAGATTCCATTGTAGAATTTTTGGCCTTTATACATTATCCCATCACCATGAAGAATGGGTGTTCGCATTCTCACTTGACCATCTTCACGACCATCAGCCTCGTCGTCGGTTTCTGGGTACACATCGTGACGGATTGATTAACCATCTTCACGACCATCCCTCTGAGTCTATCTATGCCAACATGGACTCTTTGTTCTAAAGATTCCAACAGATTTTTTCGGCGGATATCTATCCATAGATTCTATGGTATATTTGGAAGGCTCAGAATGATAAACTTTTTAGTAATCTGGATTCTAACCCACTAGCAATTTTGTGCCTCGCCGAGGAAGAAACTAAGGGTTGGTTTTCGGCGTAGGATGATTCTTTGGGGGACCTTCCACAAGGTGGGTATCGACCGGGTTCTGGTTCTAGGGTAACCACAGATTTGGTGATTAATAGGTATGCAACCAGTTATCGATGTTTTGTGGATGGATCTTGGAAGGCGACCGACCAGTATGATGGTAGAAGATGGTACTGCATTTCCCCTACAGGGGACTCTCCCACTATGGGTGCAGCGAATCTCCGAAGGAGTCTTTTCCCCCTACATGTAGAGGTAGAAGCTCTAGTTTGAGCAATGCGGTGTATGATTGGAGCGGATAATCAGAATGTCGTCTTTCTTACTGATTGTTCTGACTTAGTGAAGATGGTGTCTTCGCCTACTAAGTGGGCTGCATTCAAGTCTTATTTGGATGAGATAGAAGTTGATAAGGATGAATTTATCTGTTTCTTTATAGTCTTCGTCCCCTGATCACGGACTGGTAAAGCGGATAAGCTAGTGCGTCATGCTAGAGTAGAAAGCATCAAATTACCTATGTTAACAATTTTCCTTCCAATTGGTTCGTTTAGCTGATCTTGTACTATGTTGACAAAAAAAATAAATATGTTTTCTGTATTTTGGATAAGAACATGACCTTTAGTTTTATTAATAAAAATCGTGTTTCTATTTTTATCTAGAAGCTATTAGCTATTAATAATATCTCATTAAATACAAAATTTGATCAAATTAAAATTTCATTTTTATATAAAATGATATATGATACGCAAGACTTCTAATAATGTTTTACATTTAGGTGTTTTAAAGTCATAAACCTAAAAATAATATTATAAGATTGGATTTTTTTTTAGATAGTATAATAACTTTTGAATCTTTTTATATAGATATATATTATTAACTATGTATAAAATATACACTTCGATCACGGTAAAAAAAAAAAATCTGGGGACCTTGACCAAGTCTTTGATAAGAAAAGATTAATAACAATATTTTGATTTTGTTTGAATCTCAGTTTTCTTTTTTTTGGTTCGGACTTGGGACTAATAATAAAACTTACATTAGTTTATCTTTTTAAATTTTAATCATGAATATAGATTATTTTAACTTTTAATTAAGAAGACTAAAGCTTTTGTTTTTTGGTCAACCTAAACCTTTTTTTTTAACAACAGGTTATTAGGAGTCAATTCTAGTAGGTTAGACAAAAAAAGGAAAATCAAACAAAAACACAATGCACAAATCAGTAACATATATATTGAATTGATCTTTTTATATGGAAAACGCCAATTAGAAAAGACCTTAAAAAATACATCACTAGGAAATAGGAATTATCAAAATATACTATATTTTTTTGGTTAAGAAAATATATAAAAATTGTCAACCCAATTTCTAAAGAGAAAAGGATTGTTTTAAACGAGACCTTAGGTCTCTATATAAACAACATAGCGCTCTCTTAACTTCTCACCAACCCAAACTCAAAACTTCATAAAATCTCTTACAAAGTTGTTTTCTTTAGTTTCTGGTTAATTCTCTTGTTTCAAACAACAATTCATCATGGCTTTGATCAAGAGCAACGTCTTCTTTACTTCTTTGCTGATTCTTGTTGCACTTTTTGGAGGTGCCATTGGAGGAACCGTTCACAAAGTTGGTGACTCCAAAGGATGGACGATTAGCGTTGATTACGATGCATGGGCATCTTCAAAAACTTTTCATGTTGGAGATTCTTTGGTCTTCGAATACACTAAAGATTTCCATGACGTCACTGAAGTCACTCACAATGATTTCAAGTTGTGTGAAGCATCTAAACCGCTTTCAAGATATCAGACCGGTTCTGATACCATCGCTCTAACCAAGCCAGGAATCCAACACTTCATATGCGGATTTCCTAGACATTGCAATTTTGGACAGAAGCTTCAAATCCATGTCTTACCAGCCTCATTAGGACCTGTCGCTGCTCCGGTTCCTCGACCGGTTCGATCACCAAGCTCTTCTTCGTCACGTTCACCGTTGGCTGATTCACCGGTTAACAGTGCTCCACAGTATCAGATGGGACCGTCACCAGCTCCACTTAGCGCAGCTACAAAGTCTAGCGTTTGGATCGGACTCTGCGTCCTTCCTTTACTTTCTCTAATTTTCATATTAGTTTGATAGATTCACAGACGTTTTGTCTTTTGGCTTTTGGTTCTACTTCTTAGTTTTATCAGTTCCGTACGTACGTTTGAGACTATGAGTTTTAAGTTTTTTTTTGTTCCTTGAGTGGTTTTGTTTACTTCAACATAACAAGCGACACCAATTTATTTTTGACTTCCGTATGTTCACATAAATTTCTATTTTTTTGGTAAATAATTTTGATATTACGTACAATTGCAAACTCGGCAAACAATTAGTTAATTATATATCATGCGTTATAAAGTGACTATACCAAATTTCCTAAATTGCAATAAATATATTTTGTTTCCTTGAAATAACTCTGTTTCCTGTGTTTTCCTTAAAAAACAGGACGTTTAATATTTATTAATAAAAATTGAGTTTCTATTTTTATCTAGAAGCTATTAATATTTGTAATCTCTCATTAAATACAAAATATGATCAAACTAAAATTTCATTGTTATATAAAATGTTGTATGATACGCAAGACTTCTAATAATGTTTTACGTTTAGGTGTTTTAAAATAATAAACCTAAAAATAATTATAATATTATAAGATTGGATTTGAAAATATTATTTAGATTGTACTTGGGAGTTCTCAATTCTATTCTAGTAGGTTAGACAAAAAAGGATAATCAAACTAAAACACGATGCGCAAATCAGTTAAATATATTGTACTGTATCTATCTTTTTATATGGAAAAGGGAAATTAAAAAGGGGACTTTAACAAAAAGATCATCACTAGGAATTATCAAAATATAATAAACATATCAAAAGTGTCAACTTCCTAAAGGGAAAAGGATAAGGATTGTTTTAAACGAGAGCTCGGGTCTATATAAACAACATAGTGCTCTCTTAACTTCTCACCAACACAAAACTCAAAACTTCATAAAAAGTTGTTTCCACGATGTCACTGAAGTCACTCACAATGATTTCAAGCTGTCAATCTACTAAACCGATAACGAGATACCAGACCGGCTCTGATACCATCATTCTAACCAAACCGGGACTCCAACACTTCATATGCGGATCTCCTAGTCACTGCGACTTGGGACAGAAGCTTCAAATCCATGTCTTACCGGCCTCATTAGGACCCGTCGCTGTTCCGGTTCCTGGACCGGTCCGATCACCAAGCTCTTCTTCGTCACCTTCACCGTTGGCTGATTCACCGGTTAACAGTGCTCCACATCAGTATCAGATGGGACCGTCACCAGCTCCACTTAGCGCAGCTTCAAAGTCTAGTGTTTGGATTGGACTCTGCGTCCTTCCTATACTTTCTCTTTTCATATTAGTTTGATAGATTCTCAGCCGTTTGTCTTTTGGTTCTACTTCTTACTTTTATCAATTCGGTACGAACGTTTGAGATTATGACTTTTAAGTTTTTTTTTTGTTCCTTGAGTGGTTTTGTTTACTTCAACATAAATAGTGATACAATTCCCTTTTAACTTCCTTATGCTTACATAAATTACTATTTTTTGGTAAACAATTTTGATATTGCAGTTGCAAACTCGGTAAACAATTATATATCATGCGTTATAAAGAAAACAAAGTATTTATGAATGATGAAAAAATGGGCAATATAGATATTAGTCCGTAACAGTCTAACAAGCATGCCATACATTGCAACAAACTACATAGTTCTTATACTTAAGCACGCAAAAAAATTATTAGCTGATGTGAAGTCTATAGAATGAGGCAAGGGTAAAGTGGTTTTATCAATGTGATTGGTCTACTTAAAAGTCTTTATTCATTTCTAAGAATATAAACAATTAAGATAGTGAATTATCTATATCACTTGGGCTTGATTGGTTCTCCCGCAAACCACTTAGCTTTTCTATCACCCAAGGTACTAAGATTGATGATTATAATTCCAAATTAGATTAGAAGATATTTTCCAAGTAGATAATATTTATAAAAACTAATTAATAAGATAATATAATATTTTATTAAAATCCCAAAATTGCCTTGTAATGATAGGAACACGTCTCTCCAAAGGTACGCATTTGGACTTTAGAGTCTCTTCGACCGAGAAGATACAGTCAACAAGTTTTTTAGCTGATTGTCGCCCATGAAACTTGATAGAGAGCGGAAACTTAATTAACAGATGAGAACTCTAGATCTCTGGGAGAACTCGGATTCACGAATGGATCTTGCTTAGAACGCCAAGACTTGACGAAGAAGCAATAGGGATAGGGTCGAGATATCGACGTGGTTTTGCAAGTCTTCCTTGCAGGGCTTGAACACAAGCTCTTAGGGTTGAGAGTCCTCCTCTCTAGGCTTTAGGCAAAGTTATTTTAAAACTTATTTATTCAATAATCAATAGTTACATACAAAACAGTCTCACGACTCCTTAAATAAGAAGATCACAAAAGAAAACCCTAGGTTAATTAAGAAGCTAATCTAAATGTATAAAGTACGAAATCCAAAACGGAAAATAGTAAAGAGGCCTGATCACAACGAGACTCATGGGAGGCGTGATCAAAGCAAAGATGCGCTGCATCAAAACTCCGGAAGTCCAAGCTTTAACCCCTGCTCCCACTGCAAATCGTCATGCTGCCATGCTGGTCAACGATAGCGAAAGGATTGTCTCCAATATCAGATTCTTCTTGTGGCTGGACATTGACGTGCACAGGAAGATTACGTTGCAGGGCGAGAGCTTCCACCGCCTTTGCCAACTGCTGGATCTGTTCTTGTAGACGCGTGATTTCAGTGTCTGTCGCCACAGGTCAGGCCATGGCGTAGTGTTCCAAAGATGCTGAATATCGAAACATATTTACTTATAGGGTTCAAAATGTAGGGTTTTAGTCGATCTAATTAGACTTTGGAAACAAGTTTAGTTGCCACGAAGTTATACTAAACAATTAATCTCAATAAAAATACGTTGGTTGCAACGAGAATTTTTAGTGACTATACCAAATTTCCAAAATTGCAGTAAATATATTTCTTTTCTCTTTTTTTGTCAACCAGTAAATATATTTCTTTTGCTTGAAAGAACTCTGTTTTCTGTATTTTGGATAAGAACATAATTTATTTTATTATAACTAATACAATATTGATTTTCTTATATAAGTGATGATAATTAAACTATAGATTCAATAGGAAAGAGAGAGAATTTTTTTTTTAGAAAACACAAGGTTGGCTTATTCTTCTTCTTCTTCATTTTGGGTTTTAAGGTTTCCATATTTGACATGCATTGGCCAGTGCCATCATTATATTTTTGAGAATAGATTGATTTTGAGAATATTTGTTTTAGGGACAATAGATAATATTTTTTTTATCTTAGCTTTATATTAAAGTGTGAGTTAAATTTATATGATTAAATGGATTTTATTTGTGGTTTAATTGGAAATATTTTTTTCAGTTTTATATTAAAGTATGAGTTAAACTTATATGATTGAGTGTGTTTTAGTTGTGGTTTAATTGCATTTTTTCAGTTTTATATTAAATTGTGAGTTAAATGTATATGACAAAATGTGTTTTATTTATTGTTCAATAGGAAATTTTTTTTGTTTGTTTAAAAACTGAAAAAAATGAATATGAACAAATATGAAGTCAACATTTTAATGCATGACAATAATTTTGAATGTTTTGTTTGTTAACCTTAAATACAATCTAAAATTTGTTAAAAAGTAATATATGTGGTTTACCGACAGTTAAGATGTTTTAAAAAACTTGGTTATAGCCATTTGTAACCTATACACAAACTTTAATGCAAATTATAGGATTTTGAATATATAATTTTAAATTATTAATTTTTGTTTAATGAAATTAGATTATATTCAAAATTATAAAAATAAGGATGCGTGGACACATGTCAATTATGTTGAATGTCAAATATCACATTCTCATGCAAAGTTTTAGGAAAACCTTACTTTATTATATAAGATAGGAAATTGAATATATAATTTTAAATTATTAATTTTTGTTTAATGAAATTGGATTATATTCAAAATTATAAAAATAAGGATGACTGGATATATGTCAATTATGTAAAATGCCAAATATCACATTCTCATGCAAAATTTTTGGAAAACCTTACCTTATTATATAAGATATATTGTATATATCTTTTTATATGGAAAACGGCAATTAGAAAAGACCTTAACAAATACATCACTAGGAAATAGGAATTAGTCCAAAATATATTATATTTTGTGGTTAAGAAAACATATAAAACTTGTCAACCCAATTCCTAAAGAGAAAAGGATTGTTTTAAACTCTATATAAACAACATAGCGCTCTCTTAACTTCTCACCAACCCAAACTCAAAACTTCATAAAATCTCTTACAAAGTTGTTTTCTTTAATTGCTGGTTAATTCTCTTGTTTCGAACAACAATTCATCATGGCTTTGATCAAAAGCAACGTCTTCTTTACTTTGCTGATTCTTGTTGCACTTTTTGGAGGTGCCATTGGAAGAACCGTTCACAAAGTGGGTGACTCCAAAGGATGGACGATTAGCGTTGATTACGATGCATGGGCATCTTCAAAAACTTTTCATGTGGGAGACTCTTTGGTCTTCGAATACACTAAAGGTTCCCATGACGTCACTGAAGTCACTCACAATGATTTTCAGCTGTGTGAAACGTCTAACCCGCTAACAAAATATGAGACCGGGTCTGATACCATCGTTCTAACCAAGCCAGGACTCCAACAATTCATATGCGGAATTCCTAGTCACTGCGACTTTGGACAGAAGCTTCAAATCCATGTCTTACCGGCCTCATTAGGACCCATCGCTGCTCCGGTACCTGGACCGGTCCGATCACCAAGCTCTTCTTCGTCACGTTCACCGTTGGCTGATTCACCGGTTAAGAGTGCTCCACAGTATCAGATGGGACCGTCACCAGCTCCACTTAGCGCAGCTACAAAGTCTAGTGTTTGGATCGGACTCTGCGTCCTTCCTTTACTTTCTCTAATTTTCACATTAGTTTGATAGATTCACAGACGTTTTGTCTTTTGGCTTTTGGTTCAACTTCTTAGTTTTATCAGTTCCGTACGTACGTTTGAGACTATGAGTTTTAAGTTTTTTTTGTTCCTTGAGTGGTTTTGTTTACTTCAACATAGCAAGCGACACAATTTCTTTTTAACTTCCCTATGTTCACATAAATTTCTATTTTTTTGGTAAATAATTTTGATATTACGTACAATTACAAACTCGGCAAACAATTAGTTAATTATATATCATGCGTTATAAAGTGACTATACCAAATTTCCTAAATTGCAATAAATATATTTCGTTTCCTTGAGATAACTCTGTTTCCTGTGTTTTTCTGTAAAAACAGGACGTTTAATATTTATTAATAAAAATTGAGTTTCTATTTTTATCTAGAACTATTAATATTTGTAATCTCTCATTAAATACAAAATTTGATCAAACAAAGATTTCATTGTTATATAAAATGTTGTATGATACGCAAGACTTCTAATAATGTTTTACGTTTAGGTGTTTTAAAATAATAAACCTAAAAATAATTATAATATTATAAGATTGGATTTGAAAATATTATTTAGATAATATACTAACTTGAATATTTTCTTTACTATTTTAAATAGATATGTACTAGATTTGAACCTGTGCTAGAGCACGGGTTGAAATTTCTTTTATTTATATTATAATTTTAGAATAAAATATAATTTATATGATTGTTTTTAAAAGTTTTTTGGATAAAATATTATGCAAGAAAATTATATGCTAAATATGATAGCTTGAAAAAACATCTATTTTGTAAGTTTTATATTGTTAATTTTGTAATTTAATGTATGAGAAATGGTTATATTTGTTGTTTGTTTTTATTTTAATTTTTGAACATGTTTGGTGAAAGTGTTTTAATATGATTTATGCTTAAGTAAGATTTTATTTTTAACTGCACAGTAAGATCTCTTAAGTGTAATAAATTGCCAAGATTTTTTTTTTTAATGCCTAACAATAAATATTTTGTAACAATAAATGGAATACTAAAGATTTTATTTTGTAAATTGTATAAACCATTGGAATATTCTCTTTAAGAGAATTCTTTGGGATATTCTTAAGTGTATTCAAATTCATAGCCCACGGATTGACCAATTAATGTAAAACCTTTTTTGTAAGCAATCTATATTTAATCTATAACCTATTTTGTAACCAACTTATAAAAATTATATAGTCTACAAAAAAAGTTGTGTACTTTTGTTTTATTATATAGGGGATTATTAACTATATGTATAAAATATATATTTTGATCACGACAAAAAAAATACCTCGACCAAGTCTTTGATAAGAAAGGATCGATAACAATACAGTATTTTGATTTTGTTTGGATCTCAATTTTTGTTTTTTGGTTTTCGGTTCGGATTTGGAAGGAACAATAAAACTTACATCATTTTCAGTTTATCTTTTTAATCACATTATGTCTGTTTTAGCTTTTAATTAAGAAATTTAAGTTATGATTATCATGCAGGGTGTTAAGGCGGTGCCGACTTAGCTGATGATTTTCCTTTTACTTTATTCTGCAGTTTTCTATTTTTAACATTACAAATTGGTATTTTTCCTTTAATTTTAGCTATAGTATAATGGGAACTTTACAATTCTTAGAAGGGTTAGATCTTTGATTATTCTCTATATAAGAGAATCGGTTCTTTGAATGTAAAACAACTTTCATTGATTTAATAAAAAACAGAGCTTTAAAACTCTTTCTCTCTTGTCTTCGGCTAGAACAGAGGTTCTCAACGAGTTCAAGAATGCTTATTCGTTTGGGTATTCAGAGACTAAACAATCGAATTTGCTTTACTATCCTTGCGCTACTCCAGTTGGCATCAGATTCCAACACTTTGATTCCTCAATCAAGGTTTGGTCCTGTGTGTGTGTTCTTCCTTCGACGATGGCTCCCCGCAAACCTACGATTGAAGACCACCAAACTGAGTTCCGTGAAACCTTGGAGAACTTCACGAACAATTTGCACAATGCTCTTCAACACACCATCGAAGCTGCGTTGACGACGGTGTTTCAGAATCAACCAAGGGTTCGTCGTGAGAGACAAGCGGAAGTTGACAAGGACGACATGGATCTTCATGAAAACCTCTTCGCTGTTCCGGTACGTCAAGATGAACAACGTCAGCTCCGTCATCGTAACAACAACGACGACATCGTTGTCCACAACAACCATGGGTCTCATAGATGGGATTCTGGTTTTAAGTTGGATATTCCAGAATTTTCTGGCACGACCAAAGCTGAAGAATTTATCGATTGGCTCAACATTGTGGAAGAGGTGTTGGACTTTAAGAAGTTCCTGATGGTGATCGATTCTCGCTAGTGGCAAAAAGGTTCAAAGGTCGGGCCATGGCTATTGACCATGAACCATTCTAGACTTGGCCGTACGGTACGGACGTCCGTACAATCTTGTGATAAGGCCGAGCCTCTTAGGGACACAAGGAGAGGAGAAGGAACGAAGTCCATTAAAGCCCATCATGTGATCGAGAAGCTTCTATTAAAGCCGTTAGGGAGAAGAGAGAACCGATCACGTGTGGGCAAGTTGACTTAGGAGACGTCACTATCAAGCTTGGGAACGCTTCCCTCTCTCTCTTAATGTCTCTTTCACTTGTTTCTATTTTGGTAAGGAGGTCGCCCTAGTTGGCCTCCCTATTTAAACTTGTAGTCACATGTTGTAAAACACACACTTATGGAATCATATATTTTCTTATTCCCATTGCCGACTTTTCTCTATTTCTCATAACAAAGCTGGGTATTCACTATTAACATCTAGCTGGGTATTCACTATTAAATATCTTAGCACTGGAGAGATTAAGCGCTACAAAGCCCGCTTGGTCGCACGCGGCTTCACTCAAACCTATGGACTTGACTATACGGACACCTTTGCTCCGGTGGCCAAACTCCATACAGTCCGGGTCGTCTTGTCCTTGGCCACTAACCTCTCTTGGGAGCTCTGTCAAATGGACGTCAAGAACGCCTTTCTTCAGGGGGATCTGACCGAGGAAGTCTACATGCATCCTCCATCGGGTTTAAAGCACATTGTTGCTCCGGGTAAAGTTCTCCGGCTCCACAAGGCAATCTACGGTCTCAAGCAATCTCCAAGGGCGTGGTACCACAAGCTCAGCTCTACCCTACGCACGACTGGTTTCAAGCGCTCTGAGGCTGATCATACGCTGTTCACTCTCTGCACCAACGGTGGCCGAGTCGTCGTTCTCGTCTATGTCGATGACATTATTATCACCAGTGATGATAAGGAGGGTATTTGTACCACTAAGGCTCTTCTTAACTCTACTTTTGATATTAAAGATTTGGGTGAACTTAAATACTTCCTTGGGATAGAAATCTCTCGCTCTCCGGAGAGATTGTTTCTTTCTCAAAGGAAGTATACACTTGACCTTTTACATGAGACAGGTAAGATGGGAGCCAAACCGGTGTCGATGCCACTTGAGGAAGGTTACCAGGTCAAGCGAAAGGGGGAGAAGCCAACACCCGGTGCTCCAGTTAACAAGTCGCACGAGCCATATGAAAATGTGGGATGCTACCGTAGGTTGGTGGGCAAACTTATCTATCTCACGATCACGAGGCCGGACATATGCTATTTGGTCAACCAAGTTAGCCAACACATGAAGGCTCCAACGAACTTTGACTGGCAAACACTCGAGCGGATCCTATGTTATCTCAAGGGCAGTCCGGGGCGAGACATCTAGCTGGGAAAGAATGATAACACTGAACTTGTTGGTTACTGTGACAATGACTACGCGGGTGATACAATTGACAGGAGATCCACGACAGGGTATTGCACGTTCGTTGGAGGAAACCTAGTAACCTGGAAGTCGAAGAAACAAAAGGTTGTATCTCAATCAAGTGCCGAGTCGGAATATAGGGCTATGAAGAAGCTCACCAACGAGCTCACATGGCTCAAAGGTCTCCTCAAAGATCTCGGAGTGGAGTCTGAGCAACCAATCACCATGCCTTGTGACAATAAGGCGGCAATACACATAGCAACCAACTCGGTCTTCCATGAAAGAACCAAACATATCGAGGTAGATTGTCATAAAGTGCGAGAAAAGATCGAGGAAGGTGTAGTCCTACCTTGTTACACGCCAAGCAAGGATCAGTTAGCGGACATTTTCACGAAGGCCACTAGTCCTCAGATTTGCGAATATATCTCCAGCAAACTTGGGCTAGTAGATCCCACACATCCATGAGAAACTCCTCTAATCCGTGGGGATCATACTCTTTTCCTTAACTTGGTTTTGTCCCATGCGGTTTTCCAAGTTGAGGTTTTTAACGAGGTGATCCTTCACGGGTTCCAAGCTTAGCCGTTTCACTTGGCTAAGCTTGAGGGGGAGTATTGACCATGAACCATTCTAGACTTGGCCGTACGGTACGGACGTCCGTACAATCTTGTGATAAGGTCGAGCCTCTTAGGGACACAAGGAGAGGAGAAGGAACGAAGTCCATCAAAACCCATCATGTGATCGAGAAGCTTCTATTAGAGCCGTTAGGGAGAAGAGAGAACCGATCACGTGTGGGCAAGTTGACTTAGGAGACGTCACTATCAAGCTTGGGAACACTTCCCTCTCTCTCTTAATGTCTCTTTCACTTGTTTCTATTTTGGTAAGGAGGTCGCCCTAGTTGGCCTCCCTATTTAAACTTGTAGTCACATGTTGTAAAACACACACTTATGGAATCATATCTTTTCTTATTCTCATTGCCGACTTTTCTCTATTTCTCATTACTCTTTTCTTCATCACTCTCTTTCACTTAAATCCCAACAATGGCTTGGTGGACTCAGCTCAAAGAATCTCGTCGCAATTTCAGCAAATCAAAAATTGATTCTTGGGAGAAGATGAAGAAACATATGCGTCGTAGCTTTCTCCCGTATAACTATGAGCGGACATTATATACGAAGCTTCAAAATTTGCGTCAAGGCTCAAGAACAGTGGATGAATACGCCTCTGATTTTTTTGAGATGGTTGCTCGTACGACACTGGTCGAGACAGAGGAGCAGCTTGTCTCTCGTTTTCTTGGTGGACTTCGGACTCAACTCCAAATTCCTTTGCAACAGTTCAATCCCACTTCTGTTTCTGAAGCACATCAAAGAGCGTTGGGCATGAAGCTTCAATACAAGTCTCCTTGGACGTCTTCGTCGTCTTGGTCTCATTTATTGCCACAAGCTGCGAATGACACTGCTGTTGGAAGACACTGCTGTTGCTTCCAACACCGACCCTTCTTCATCGTCACGTTCTACGTTACCAAAGTCAACCTTTCCGTCAGATTCAATTGCTGCATCTCTCCAACCACGAACAGGTGCTTTGCGATGTTATAGTTGTGGTGAATCTGGTCATCGATAGACTGCTTGTCCCAACCAAAATCGACGAGGTTTGCTAGCCCACGATATAGAAGTTGCTGATGAACCTCAGTTTGATGATTCCGGTTCCGAGTCTCAAGATCAGATGGAGGAACTAATTTCTGGTGATACAGGTGTTAGTTTGGTTCTTCGTCGCAATTGTTTGCTACCAAAAGCTCTGAATGAATCATGGTTAAGGTCTGCATTATTTCGTTCTACCTGCACTATTAATGGGAAAATTTGCAAGCTGATTATCGGCTCTGGGAGCTGCACTAATGTTATTTCTCGTGAAGCAGTTCGTAAATTGGGCTTAAAACCAAACCACATCATTCTCCTTTCAAGCTTGCATGGTTAAACAATGGGAATGAAATGAACGTCTCGCGTCAAGCTTTGGTGACATTCTCTATCGGTTCTTACAAGGATGAGGTTGTTTGTGCTATATTGCCAATGGATGCTTGTCATATTTTATTAGGACGTCCTTGGCAGTTTGATCGGGATGTTCACCATAAAGGACGTACTAACTCTTATAGTTTCTCTTTTGAAGATCGCACCGTTATGTTTCTCCCTTCTAAAGAAGATATTGAGTCTTCACTTCCTTCTTGTGTGGCTGAGGATGCTATCACCACATCTAAAGGGTTGACATCTTTGTTGCTTGTTCCTAAAGCAACTTTTGAGTCGCAGTTATCTGAAACAGATACCGTGTGGGCTTTAGTGACAACTCCAACAACTCCGACCCCTAGCATGCAGTCTTCTGAACCTTCTTTGCCCTTCCAAGGTTTGCTACAAGAATTCAATGATGTTTTTCCCACTGATTTGCCTCGTGATTTACCACCATTACGTGACATCCAACATCGTATCGACTTCGTTCCAAATGTTGTACTCTCTAACCAACCCCATTACCGTATGAGTCCACAAGAACATGAGGATTTGCGTCGTCAAGTGGAAGATCTTTGGCTAAAGGGTATGTTCGTGAAAGTTTAAGTCCAATTGTGGTTCCGGCTTTGCTTATTCCAAAAATACGGTTCATGGAGAATGTGTGTTAATAGCCGCGTAATTAACAAAATCACGGTGCGTTATCGATTTCCGATTCCTTGTCTTGATGACTTACTTGATCAGATTGAACACGCTTCTATTTTTTCCAAGTTGGATTTAAAGAGTGGTTATCATCAAATTCGGATAAATCCTGGGGACGAATGGAAGACGGCTTTTAAAACTCGAGAGGGTCTCTTTGAATGGATGGTTATACCGTTTGGTCTCTCCAATGCTCCTAGTACGTTTATGCACGTGATGAATCAAGCCTTACGTCCCTTCATTGGTAAATTTGTTGTTGTCTATTTTAATGACATTTTGATTTTTAGCAATGATTTGGCCAGCCATTTATTACATCTAGCGGAGGTTCTTGGTGTTTTGAGGCGTGAAAATTTCTTTGCCACTCAACATAAATGTGTTTTTGGAGCACCGCAGGTTATGTTTTTAGGCTATCTTATCTCAGCCAAGGGATTAGAGATGGATCCAAGCAAAGTTGAGGCAATACGGTCGTGGCCTACACCAACAACTATAAATGATGTTCGAAGTTTCCATGGTTTAGCATCGTTTTATCGTCGCTTTGTTCATCACTTTAGTAATATTATAGCCCCGCTCACGGATTGTCTAAAGGGTTCTACCTTTGTGTGGTATGCTGAAGCAAATATTGCTTTTGAACTCATAAAAGAAAAGTTGACTTGAGCTCCAATATTGGCTTTACCAGATTTTTCTGTTGTCTTCGAGCTGCATTGTGATGCATGTAAATTTGGCATTGGGGTTGTTTTGAGTCAGCACGGACGTCCTGTTGAATGCTTTAGCGAGAAGATAGCTGGTTCTCGAGCCATCAAGCATTGGCGCCATTATCTTTTTCATCAAGAATTTATTCTCTACACGGACCATGATGCATTAAAACATTTGGGTAGTCAAGACAAGATTTCTGCACGTCATGCCTCCTGGATTGCCTTTTTACAGCACTTCACGTTTGTCATCAAGCACCAGTCGGGTCGTATGAACAAAGTAGCTGATGCATTGAATCATCGAAGTCATCTTCTAGCGACTTTGCAGGTTTTTGTTCCCGGGTTTGCTGTGTTGTGTGATTTATATCATAGTGACCCTTATTTTGGCCGGGTTTGGGCAGATTTACAAGCCGGGATTCGTTCAGAATTTGTTTTGCAAGATGGTTTCATATTTTGTTATCGTCGCTTGTGTGTGCCCGAGTGTATTTTACGACTACAACTCATTCGAGAATTTCATGAAGAGGGTCATGTTGGGCGGGACCAAACTCTACACTTGTTAACGAAGTCATATTTTTGGCCCACTTTACGTCGGGATGTCGCCCGTTTTGTCGAACGATGTGTGGTTTGTCAACGTTCTACGTCTAATAACGGTTTATATATATCATTGCCAATTCCGACACAACCATGGACGGATATAAGCATGGATTTTGTGTTAGGACTCCCTCGTACTCAACATGGCAATGATTCTATCTTTGTCATTGTGGATCGATTCTCTAAAATGGCACACTTTGTTCCTTGTAAGAAGACGACAGATGCTGTTCAAGTGGCTATATTATTTTTCCGAGAAACTTATCGTCTTCATGGTTTGCCGTTGTCGATTGTGTCTGATAGAGATTCACGGTTCTTGAGTCACTTTTGGCGTTCCCTTTGGCGTTTGTTGCGTACAAGTCTTGACATGAGCTTCGCTTATCATCCGCAAACAGATGGTCAGACAGAAGTTACAAATCGTTCTTTGGGAGATATGCTTCGTTGTTTGGTTGGTACCAACATTAAGTCGTGGGATACAGTGTTGTGTAAAACAGAGTTTGCTCACAACCATGCAGTTAATCGAAGTACTCATTTTAGCCCATTTCATGTTGTTTATGGCATCATTCCTCGAGGACCTCATGATCTTGGGGTTACTCCAGATGCTACTCGGGTACTTGAAACTAGTAGGCAATTGATGGAACGCACAGGTGTCGCTGTTGATCCATCTACTGGACTAATAATTATTATAAATGATAACAAAGAGACTTACAAAAATTCGATCATTCCACCAAGATGTTGACATAATTATTTGTCCAGTAGATGGATCAACAGCAACACCAGTGCGTTCCATCAGTTGCCTACTAGTTTGCCAAAGCTTATGCAAGTACTCGATTTTGCTCTTAATCTCACTATCCCAAACAACCTTCTCTCCAGTCAACTCAAATAATTTGTTTTCAACTCTTTTTTTACCAGCAACATTCGACATTCTACTAGAGTGGTCATTTGATCTTAGCTCCGTAATAACGAGTTCAAGCATAATTTGACAATGTCTTTCCTTCCACACATACTATAATATATACATACTCAATAATCATGTTTTGTTTTAATACAGTTCATCATATATGCATTGAATTTCAATAAAAATATATATATATATAAAACATAAATACCTTTCCTTCAGTGTTGATCCCTGTTGCAGCAGTCGATTTGCCTTTGTTTCTTGAAAGACCTCCACGCCGTGATGATTCACTTGTCTCAAGGGAACTTGCCATAATCCAAATATTTTCTAAAGATCAAAATCAGATACATAAATTAACAAAACCAAACACAAGACATAAGCAAAACATAAAGAATTCATGCTAAAAAATACTGTATGACTTTTTTTTAACCTTTAGATCTCTGTATCTTAGGTATTTTTTTCTATGGTTGATGGCTTCTTGTGCCGAAAACTATTTATAGTTGTATTTTATAAGACTTAAATTATTAAATAATTCATGAGATAATTATGAGATAGATCAAGATGAGTTAGAATTTGATATTGGATATGTACAATTGTTTAAAATATAAGTTGTAGAATTAGTTGAATCAAAAGGCAGACTTGTTTAGAGAAGTTTGACGTTATCATTATTACTAGGATTTAACCCGCGGTACACTGCGGGACAATATTTTTAATTTTAAAATTTTAAAATTTATCTTGTATTTATTTGTTATTTTATTATTATTTTATTAATTTTAAAAATATAAAATTTTACAGGTATTTGATATAAGTATTCAAAATATAGGATTTTTGTAGTGTTTTCAAGGTTTTAAGGTATATGTATAATCTAGTAATACATTTATTTCATGCTATAAAAGTGTTTTAAAAAAACAATTCCACTTAACTCCCTATATGGGATTAATGCCAACCCATCTCACCAAAATCAAAATAAGTTTTTGCATAAAAAATATTAATCAAAATAATTTTTTTTTATCAAGTTTAATTATGTTAATTGTTTTACCAAATTAGCATATTTTTATAGTTTATAATTTTCCATCACTACAAAAAAAGACGCTGGATAACGTCGGTATATTAACGTCAGTTGATAAACCGACTTAAAATTTTCGATTAGGAAGGAATTTTGCGTCACTTAAGAAACCGACATTTTGTTTTGTGTCATTTATCTAAAAGATTAAAAAAAATGATTTCTTCCATTAACATAATTTTATGAGCTTTCGATTGTTTCTCATCTCTTCCATTTACGAGTTCTTCGTCTAAGCTTCTCCTCGCTATGGTATATGGAGCTCTGATTTCAATCAATTTGGATTCAAGCTCAGAGGCGGAGAAGTAGATCTAAAATTGATGCTCTCTGTGACGGATCAAGCATCCTCTCATCTTGAATCCGCCAACTCAGGTATCGATTCTAACTTGGAACTTGATCGGAGATGTTCTTCGTTAGGTTTTCGAACATTGATTAGAATCGTGATAGTTTATGCGGAAAATTGAAATGTTAGTGTTTGAATGCATCGATCAATTTTGTTGGCTCTCAATTGGTACAGAGGAACTGGCCAGAGATTAAGTCACAGATTGACCTGATTCTAAGAGAAGCTTGGTTGCTCAATTTTCACTGTCAATATCGATTTAGAAAAAGGAGTTGATTTAAGCCAAGACTGCCTCAAGTTTTTGTTTTCCACGACTTCAATAAGTTGAGACTTGAGAGTATAATCTTTGAGGATCTTCAAGGAGCATCGTGGACTTGTTCCAATGTTTTAATTTGGTTGATTTACCCTCTAGTTTTGGCAATGATGTTTTTGGTTGCTCATCAAGAAGAGCAACTACGTATATGTTTTGTTTTACATGTCACAGGGGCATATGAGTTATAGCATAAGCTACAATAGGTGTGAATAACAAGAGATTGTAGCTTTTTCTTTAATCAAGATACTAGTATATGGTTTTGAGATTGTTTACAAAGTGTGAGAAGAGATTGCAGAATGTTAACTTAGGGCCTTAGACTGTTGGAGAATAAGTCAATTTTTAGTTTGGAAAAAGGTGTGGACGATTGATCAGGATTGGCAACTGATGCAAGAGGTAGAGATGTTACAGTTGGATTAGTACTACTTCCGGTTTCTTTTCCAAAATATGGTTGATCCTGAAGAGGTAATGGCTATTCCCTGTAGTAATCTTTAAACTGCCAAAATCTGAACAATTTATCTAGCCATTGGAGTTATATGATAAGTCTTTGGTTTTGTATTTCAGCTTCCTCTAAATGATGAACTGATTTTTTTGCTTGACTTCATTTGTTGAGCTGAATTTAGAATTATCTTGTGCAAGAGCAGGAAGGGAGATATAGAGGTTAACAACATGTTTCATCCAGCAGCATTTGACACTCTTCATCTATTGTATCAAACGACCATGTAAGAATCACATCACATCATTTTCATTATAGTATACTAATTAATTTTTATAATATTTATATAAGTCTGGTATTTGTATATGATTCCAGGCCAGAACAAAAGCAAATAACTGAAGAGGAGAATTGCGAGATACATGGATAATAAGATGGCATATGTGTGTAACTGTTAAAGTGACATTTATATTCTATGTAAAACAGATTTATTTAATTAAGGGAGCTTTTATTTGAGTTCTTTTTGAAATTTGAGTTATTTTTTCAAATAACATTTAGATTTGAGTTATATATACTGATGAGCATAAACAATCTGGAGAAGAAACAAAAAAAACAAATACACGTCGGTTTACAAGTGAGAACACGTCGGAAGAAAATCGTTGCTAAGATTACTAAAACCGACGCTAATTAATCCGACGCAAAAGTAAGCGTCATTTTATAAACTGAAGTTAATATACTTAACGTCACGTAATGTTACGACGGTTTTTAAACCGATGTTATTACTTTAAAGTCAGTTTGAAAATGACGTTAAAGTCACTAATGACCGACGTCAAATACCGTTTTTGTTGTAGTGCATGTCAATATATATAGTTTATGATAATTAATAGAAATATTTTATTTTTATCGTAATTGCTCAAAAAATAAAAAATAAACCAAATTATATGGGAGGTTTTCAACATATTTAATGTGACATTTTATAATTGGAATTTCGGTTTAGGAAATTTATTAATGTTAATATAATTATGGATATTATAAATTTTTGTTATGGAAAATCTGTTGTATATCATTTAAATTTGAGAGATTCTAGCATCCATAAAAATAGTTTTGGAGATTTAATGGGTTAAAACTTTAATGGATAGAGTTGTTTTTGGAAAAATCGGAATGTATAGATGTTGTTAAGATTTTATAGCAATAAATGTAACAAATGTTGGTCAATTTAAGAAAATTTAGTTTTTGAGTTTATCTGCAATGTTATTTATGGAATTGTTTTAGGAGTTAATGTTGTAAAAAAAAAGTTAAATAAGTAAAACTTAAAGGGCATAGACCAAAATGTACTTCAAAATGTACTTCATCCGATAATGTTTGGAATGAGTCGCCATCGGGTATGGAGAATATTGCTTCCAAATATTTCCAGGATCTTTTTAAGAAATCGGATTTGAGGGACATCTCAGAGATGCTTAATGAGGTGTCTCCACTTGTTACAGACTCCATGAATCGGGATTTAACAAAGGCTATCTCCGAATCGGAAGTTTGTAAAGCTCTATTTGCAATGCATCCGGAGAAAACACCAGGTCCTGATGGTATGGCAGCATTGTTCTTTCAACGGTTTTGGTCCTCTTTGAAAGGGGATTTGGTGGCTTTGGTTAGAGAATTTTTTAATACGGGATGCTTCGATAAAAGATTGAATGAGACAAATATTTGTCTCATTCCGAAAAATGAAAGTCCCCAGCGTATGGCGGAGTTTAGGCTGATTAGTCTTTGTAACGTGAGTTATAAAATTATATCAAAAAATCATGTGGTTCTGATTAAAGAGGTATCTACCTTCTATTATTTCAGAGACTCAATCGGCCTTTGTTTCTGGTCGTCTGATAACGGATAATATTCTTGTTGCTCAGAAAATGTTTCATGGGTTAAATACTAATAATCGATGTAAATCAGATTTTCTGGCTTTTAAGACGGATATGAGCAAGACATATGATCGGGTTGAATGGGATTTTTTGGAAGCAGTTATGGTTGGGTTAGGGTTTGATCGAAAGTGGATTTCCTGGATTATGTGGTGTGTCACCTCAGTTTCGTATCAAGTCCTTCTCAATGGTCAACCCCGTGGTTCTATTATACCTCAGAGAGGTTTACGTCAGGGAGATCCGCTCTCACCGTATTTATTTATTTTTTGCATGGAGGTGTTGATAGCTAATATCAAAAAGGCTGAAAGGGAGGATAAACTTACTGGTATTACGTTAGCTCGGGATTGCCCTACCATCTCGCATTTGCTTTTTGCAGATGATAGTTTATTCTTCTGTAAAGCAGAAGCGACGGAATGTAGTACGAAAATCATAGGAAAGTATGGAAAAGCATCCGGACAGGAGGTTAACTTGGAAAAGTCGTCTATCATGTTTGGTAAAAAAGTCTCGGAGGACATAAGAACCCAATTGAAGTCTGTTATTGGTATTTCAAAAGAAGGCGGTATGTGCTCTTATTTGGGCATTCCTGAAAGCCTTCAAGGATCGCGAACTAAGGTTTTTAGTTATGTTAATGATCTGTTACATGATCGTGTGAATGGTTAGTCGGCGAAATATCTATCGAAAGGCGGCAAGGAAATTATGATCAAGTCAGTGGCGTTGGCTCTCCCAACTCATGTTATGTCCTGTTTTAAATTGCCACAGGCATTAACGTCTAAATTAACAAGTGCCATTTCAAGATTTTGGTGGCGGTCTAACGACAAAGCTCGTGGGTTGCACTGGGTAGCTTGGGATAAAATGTGTAATGATAAATGCGAAGGCGGTTTGGGTTTTCGTGATTTGGAGCAATTCAATGATGCGATGTTGGCTAAGCAGTATTGGCGTTTAATTCATTACCCAACATCTCTAATGGCTCGTGTGATGCGAGGTCGATATTTTAGGAATAAACATCCTCTTTTGGCCAAAAAGCCATATTCTCCCTCTTTTGCTTGGAGGAGTATTTTTTCAACAAAAAGTTTAGTGGAAAAAGGAGCAAGATGGGCATTGGGATCTGGTTGTGATATCTCGGTATGGAAAGATCCTTGGATACCGGATAGCCACCCAAGACCAGCTAATGGTCGCGGGAGATTGCTCCATCCTAATTTAATGGTTAATCATTTGATCAATCCACACACTATGGAATGGTATATGCCCATCCTTGAGGAGTACATGGATCCAGAGGATATTCAGATTATTCAGGCTATGCCAATCAGTAAATTCTATAAACCGGATCGACTGATTTGGCACTACACTAAATTCGGGAAGTATACGGTCAAATCGGGTTATCGGCTAGCCCGTGATCTAACTAAGGTAGTTGAGTCCGGACCGACGTGTACGGCCCTTCGGGCACAAGTTTGGAAACTTGACGTTCCCTCAAAGGTTCAACACTTTTTCTGGCAAATAGCTTCTGGTTCTCTTCCAGTGTTGGAACGGCTAGCTCATCGGGGTGTTCGGTGCGACACTCTTTGTACACGGTGCGGGCTGGCGGAGGAGACGATAAATCACGCTCTCTTTGTGTGTTCTCGGTCTCGTAGGATCTGGGATTTATCCCCGGTTTTGTTAACATCCGATGGTTTACCCTATGGCTCAGTTTATTCTAATTTAGACTTCTTATTCTGGCGGGCGACATCTCAATCGAGTGCCTCGGATGTTTGTTCTTGTCTACCTTGGATTTATGGTCAATTTGGAAGGATAGGAATAAAAAGGTTTTTCAGGGTATGGAGGCAGCGCCAATAGACATTATAAATCAGGCGGCTAATGATCGAATTTTGTGGGAGGAGGCGAGGTCATTCACAGGTAGAGCCATGGATTATTCGACACCTATGGAAGATCTGGAACCTTCTCCGCGTTGTCAGGTTGATGGATCCTGGAAGGGGTCTGATCCCTTTGCGGGCTTGGGCTGGTGTTATTGCAATAGAGAGGACAAAGTGTTACTTATGGGAGCAAGATGCTATAGACAAACCCCCTCACTTCTACATTCGGAGTTACAAGCCTTGATCTGGGCTATGGAGTCTCTGTTGGCGGCTGGCGTTGTTTGTTCCCTTTTCGAAACTGACTGTGCAGAGCTGGTGGCGATGGTGCAATCTCCTGATGAATAGCCCGCATTCTCCAACCTGTTGGATGATTTCAATTTACTCAGATCTTCCATCCCCGATTTCATACTACGCAGGATCCCGCGTTCGTCAAATGTGAGGGCAGATTGTCTGGTCCGTTCATCGCGCTCTTTAGTTTCAGAAACTACTTTTGTAAACTTCTTCCCTCCGGTTTGGGCAACCAACCTTGGAGTTCTCTTTTAATTTAAAGTTCGGTTGACAAAAAAAAAATGTTAATATAGATGTCCTTTTTGTAGTTAGGTTGAAGTTAAACGTTATCATCAACGTTTTTTAAATAATTTATTAGACTTTTACATGAATTTTTTTTAAATAATAATTAATTTGTTTTCCTGTTTGTTTCACATCAAATTTGGAGAGAGACAAATTTCTTATGTGATTCCTAAAAAAAAAGAAACTCATAAGAATAGTGTGGGGTTCATGTTTTAGAATTTGGAAAATATGTTATTAGTAAATAGTAACAAAAATGAGGAACAAGTAGAAACAACACATTCCTTTTCATTCTTTCTCTAAAAACTGGTCACCAGTTGGAGCCTATGTGTTTAATTTTGTTACTTCTTCAAAGATTGATTTTCTCCCTATAGAAACAAACGATCTGCCTTATTTCTTCTTCAATACATCGTCATTACCACTAAAAGCATCACCTGCTTTTCACCCGAACTTACTTAATTTATTCTTACGTACAACTACACTTTGCACTTAGATGTTCACAGTGTTGTATGGTGTTTGTTAATTGTCATCACTATTGTCTATTGTTCATATTCGTTTTTTTTTGGTAGAAAAATAGAGAAAACAAGCATCTCATTATACGGTGCACAAAAAAAAAAACAAGCATTTCATTATTTATTAATAACAAAAAATGTCAGCACAAATTCGCCGTGGTCCCCAGTTAAAGCTGCCAAATTCACCTCCCATGCTTCAAGTCAAACCTCAAAAAACTGTCTTGCAAGATCCACCACGTGAATAACCCATCGTGGTTTCCACATCTCCCTTAGTTTCCTACTTAGGATTGATATTCTTCCTAAAACCTTTACGATCATGCATTGCTTGCATAAACCATTCATACATCTAATATCTCTTTCCCTATTGTAATCATTGGTTAACTATCCTCCCCAACTGGGAACTCAGAAATCAACCCTGCTTCCACTCATCATCCAAAATATTGTCTCTGATGACAACCTCCCAACTATTGGAATCACACTTTATTTCAATGTTTTAATTTATTAACGAAGCAAATGATAATTGATTAGGAAATTTACAAATCTTGTTACTACAGACCCACGACATGTATATAGCACATGTTATAACACGATCAACCCGTTCTAACGAGCGAAAGAATAATGATAACAAATCGAGGTGAGCTCACATAGAGGTACTCTCCTACGATTTTTGCATACCTTTCAAAAAGTTCGTCCATTACATTCTCCCCAAACATAGGTTCTAGCATCGGCTCGGCCACAGCTCTGATGGTATTAGAAAATCTTCGTCTACTAGCTAGGGATTCGGGTTTGGACCGTACTACTAGGTCATAACTCTCCTCATTGATACTCCTACCTTCCCAATCAATGGGACTTATCTCAAGCCGATCGATTAAAAATGACCCTTCTTTCTCTATCACCATTATCAGTTCTTCGGAGCTTGCAGCATAGTAAGGAGTGTTAAAAGCATTGATCTTCTCTTCTTCGATAATACCCTTAGATAAAGAAAATACCTATTAGTTATATCCTATCATCAAATAAAAAGAAATTAAACTTGGTTGAGATATATCATCTATTAGTCCGATACTATTATGATTGGGGCATTGGGCTAACAATCGATCTAATAAACTAGACGTTTTAGAGCAAAGCCAAGATTAGTTTGATCGTATTGTAGAAAATCGCAAGAAATAATCTACAATAATTAAGTTTCTTAAATACTTATATATTTAATAAATACCTTGATATTTTGATACATAAATCAAGAAATTATATTATAATTTGTGGCAAATATATTATAATTAATATCACATATAGTAACAAATAAAAATAATTCCCAACAGAATGAGGTTAATAATTTAATAAACTAAAAAATATGTTCAATAAAATGATTTTTTTAATATACAAACAAATTTATATTTTAGTGGGTCGGGGGAAGGGGGAGATTTTGACGTATATATAATTTACATGATAAGTTTAGAATTTTTTTTTTTTTGTCAACCAATTGGCTGGCCCATTAGTCAAATCCCTACATTCGTAGGAATCGGGACTCGATTGCTGTTGTGATGGTACCTTCTACAATTGAACTTATTTCCTGCCATTGCACTAAGTTCACTTCACAAGTTTAGAATTTTTCTATTTTTGTTTTTAAAATATTTTAGTAAATTTATGATTAACATGCGTCAATATCTAATTGATACAATTGATAAGATATTATATATCAAAGCTATTTGTAGATTGTATGTATCAATTTTCTCTATATAAATTGACTAATTTCAATACTTTGAAAAAGAAAATTGACTAAGAAAATAAATATATTCAACAAATTTGGGAAGAACACATGGGCCACATTACTAGGCCTTTATTGGTCATGTAACGTGTCAGTATTAGATCCTTACATATTAATATGGGCTATTTATAATCCTATGGCTATGAGACTATTTTACATAATGGTTCTAATTAAACGTCAAAATATATACACCACCATACCTCTTTGGCCATGGAGATAAGAGCTTGAGCTAGGAGTTCCCATTGATAGCAACTCTCGTCGGTTGTAGGATCCTGTGTGCTTCTACCGAATAGTGATAAAAACATTCGGCCTCCAGGAACCAACTCTTTGGACCGTGATTCCAGAAAGGCCGAGAAATCAGTTTGGAATTGAAGAGCATAAGCTTTATGTGCACTCTTAGGACTTGTCTTTGATATGTATATTTTCCCTACGTTGTATAACTCAGCTGAATTAACGCCGTCTTCCTTCTCAGCCTCACGACATGGAACCTTAATATATGATAATATAACTTGTTAGCATTTTCTATTTACCGTATAATGAGTGATATTTTGATAAAATTATGTGGACCACATTTGTAATTTCTTGTGTGTGTATATAAACCACTTGGTTTCTGATTTTTTTTTTTTTTTGGTTGTACTATTGTATGATTTCATAAATGATAAAATTGCCACGCACTAAAATTCGATGACATCTCTTTAGGCCCGACACCAGAAAAAAAAAAACACATGGTTTTCAATTTTTTTTGTATATTTTAATTGTGAATTAAAAATTGTCACAACGATGATGTTCCGGCCACAACTAAATAATAGAATATCAGCATTTCCGGCCATAACTCATAATAGGTGACAATTCATTTTTCCAGAGTGCTATTATGAGTTAAAAACACTAATTTTTCCGGCCAAAACACTAATTTTTTTTAAAAAAAATGTTCGTAACTATACTAATAAGTGAAATGCCGCATATATATAGAAATTAAACAGTACACACCTGAGACAACCAGTGTAAACTAGAAGACGAATGAACAAAATGAAGGCTCCGGCGAGGAAACAAACGTCCGTGAAAGGTGCCAGGGACCGCCGACACAAAACATGATTCTCCTCCTCCACAACCGAGCCCTAAACCATCCTTTTTACGATTAAGCCGGTTGTAAAACTCGGCCAAAGAAGCAAAGAGGTGGTTGAAGTCATTACTAGGGAGATCGTTGAGAGAGACTCTGAACTCAGGGACAGGACGGTCGAGGTCAAGACACAAGTTTTGGATTGTGTCGATAATGTTGGAGATGGAGAAGAGACTGTTCGGACCGGTGGAGCAGCCTAAGTCGGCGATCCCAATGCTTGAAATTTCCAAATTGCTTATCATTAGCTTCTTCAAGGCCTCGTCCATTACCCTTCTGCCTAGAGATATTATGTTGCGCTGCGTAATAACAAAATCACTATATGTTTGTCACTATTATTTTTGTTCGAGAACCAACATGTTTAAGATATACTGTAGCATTTATCACTCGTATATATGTGTATACATGAAAACAAAACATATTATTTTATCTTGTTGATAAAATAAAATCGACCTGACCGGTGGAGTTCTTGGTAGGCCTGGGCAAATGGAGCAAACCGAATAAACCGATCCGAGAAAACCGAATGTTTTCGGTTATCGGTACCAACCAGTTAGAGAGGGACAAACCGATCGGTCAAATTAATTAGAAAATTCGGATGTCGGTTCGGTTCGGTTCGGTAATTGGACCGGATCGGTTTACTTGGACCGAGATTATGCAGCCATATATAAGGATAATAACTCTCACTAACCCTAAGTAACCCGTGTTTTCTCATTTCTTATCCGCCTCTTGCGAAACAAAAGAACAAAGAAGATATTGGGTTTTTGCGAATTCTGACCTAAAAGCTTACGAATCTCTGATAGTAAGTTTAGTTCTTCCTCTTTGTTCTTTCTTTCTAATCAATAATTCGTTTTTCTTTGCTCCATTCATTCATCTGGATAATCTTTGATTTTGAATTCTAAACCCTAATCCTAAAATTCCCCAAATCGATTTCGATTTGGGGAATTTTAGGGTTAGGGTTTAGACTTCAGAAGCAGAGGTTGTCGCTACTCTCTACCATTCATTCCTCTTGATAATCTGTGATTTCGAATTATAAACCCTAACCCTAAAATTTCCCAAATCGAAATCGATTTGGGGAATTTTAGGGTTAGGGTTTATAATTCAAAATTAGAGTTTTTCTTCTTTTGTTATCGGGTTATTGTGTTTGTTTATCGATTGTAACATATTACATTATTACTTATTAGGGTTAAGGTTTAGTTTTTAAACATATTATCGGATTTGTCTTTTGTTATCGGCTTTGTCTTCTTGGTTTGTTGTCCTTGTGTTCTATTTTATTGTGTTTGTATTGGGTTGTTTGTTCTGTTGTGTTGTTTGTTCTGTTGTGTTACTTGTGTATATATATAATTGTATATCGTCTGCAACATATTAGGATTAGTCAATTAGAGCTTGGTTGATGAACTTTCAAATAAGTATGTTTATGTGAGTTATGTCTTTTGTTTATGGTCTTTGTGTTCTATTGTGTTGTCTGTTGTGTTTGGTTTTTATAATTTCAAATAAGTCTGTTTATGTGAGTTTTGTCTGTTGTTTATGGTCCTTGTGTTATCTGTTGTGCATGTATATCGGTTGTTTAATGGTTATAAACGCTGATTGTGTGTTTTATGTTCTGTAGATGAATGAAGAGCACAATGAGATGGAGCCGCCGGTTCCACCTGAACCTACTGAAGAGGTTCTAACAGGGAACACTCGTAAAGAACCTGGCACTGCTGCTGCTAAACCACCAAGACCTCGAAAGAAGAAGTATGCTAAAAGGGCGCTCATATGGCAACATTTTTTGGAAAAGGATGATGTTTCTGGTAAGAGCTTTTGTAAGTATTGCGCTGCAGAGATCGGTTGTGATTCAAAAACAGCTGGAACTAGTCCGATGATAGGCCACTTAGCTAGGTGTAAACAATACAAGGATTTTGATGAGAAGGAAAAACAGAAGGTGCTCAGTGGTGACAGTAATGGGAATCTGAAGGTGATCAAGTTTGATCCGGTTATGTTTAGGAGAGCTGTTAATGAAATGGTTGTTGTCAGTGAGTTGCCGTTTTCGTTTGTCGAGTCTGAGGGATGGAAACGTTTCTGTTTCAATGTGTTACCTCTCTACAAGACTATCTCGAGAAGGACTTGTACGAGAGACATTGTTGCACTCTATCTGGAAGAGAAGAGAGCTTTGAAGGATCAGTTTACTGCTGCGAACCAGAGGGTTTCTCTGACTACAGACATATGGACTTCTCCTACAACCTCTACCAACTATATGGTGATCACAGCGCACTGGATTAATGCTCAGTGGGAAATGCAGAAAAGAATCCTCAGTTTTAAGGTTGTGACAGATCATAAGGGAGATACTATTGGTGGACAATTGATGGATTGCATAGACGACTGGGGGATTGAGAAGATTTTTACAATCACTGTTGATAACGCAAAGAATAACGACAAGGCGCTGGAAATTTTCACAGATGCGTTAAGGCTGAGAGGAGGAGAAGCACTAGTCAGAGGTGGTGATTTTCTACACATGCGGTGTTGTGCACACATACTAAATCTGATTGTTGGGGATGGTTTGAAGAAGGCCAATTCTAGTATAGTTGCTATAAGGAATGCAGTCAAGTATGTCAGGTCATCCTTTAGTAGACTTAGATCTTTTGCAATGAGGTGTGAGACAGGAAAGGTATGTAGAGGCAGCTTGCCATTAGATGTTGTCACACGCTGGAATTCAACTTATCTGATGCTAACTGCTGCTATCAAGCTGAGGGTAGCGTTTGAGAAAATGGCGAGTGAAGATAAGTTGTATTGTGACTACTTCGAGGAAGTAGATGAGAAGGAGAAAGCAAAAAGGATTGGACCACCAACATCAGCTGATTGGGAGGAAGCTTCAAGATTGGTTAAATTTCTGAAAGTGTTCTACAAGGCTACTTTGACATTCTCAGCTTCAAAGACAGTAACTTCTACATTGTGTTACAGTGAAATTGTTGACATTGAGAGGAATCTAACCGCTAAGTCTTCTAGTCCTGATTTGGAGATCCGAAAGCAAGGTTATGTAATGAGGCACAAGTTTGAGAAGTACTGGGATGGATTGCATAACATGAATCCTCTAGTGATTATAGCCAGTGCCTTTGATCCTCGCAACAAAATGGAGTTTGCTGGACTCTGCTTCGAACAGCTTTATGGCAAAGACACAGTAGAAAGTAAGCAACTTGAGTCTTCAGTTTCAAGTGCAATGAAGCAATTGTATGAAGATTATAGTCTTAGGCTGAGTGAACCAGTAGTCGATGCAGATCCTCCAGATTTTGAGCCTACGGTCATGTGTGACATTTCGGATGATGATGATTGTGAGCTGATGGAGTCACTTTACAATCAGTTGGTTGGTTGTAAGAAAAAAGAACCCGGCTGCAATGACATACAGGCCTATTTGACTGAAAAAACTGAGGTAAGAGTTGAAAACAGTTTGGGGTTACCTTTTGATGTTCTCAGTTGGTGGAGGTGCAATAGTTCTAAGTTCCCAATCTTGTCAGAACTTGCTAGAGATGTTCTAGCAATTCAAGTCTCATCAGTGGCTTCTGAGTCAGCTTTTAGTACAAGTGGTCGAGTGTTAGACTCTTATAGGAGTTCCTTAACTCCTTACATGGTTGAGGTTTTGATATGTGCACAGCAATGGCTAAGGTGTTCATATAAGTCAGAAGCACAAGTATCAAACTTGGTGCAAATGTTGGAAGAGGTTGAGTTTCTGGAATCTCTTGGTAAGTATCACTAAGTTTCTTTACTATGTTTTCAATTTGATACTGGAATCTTTTGTAATTTCTCTTCTTTTCTTGTGTAGATTCTCGGAATTCAGTGGCAGCTCCTCCATGATTCTACAAAGTATGGTACGTAGGTGTTTAGTTTAGTGTTTGCTTACTTGTGTCTTGCATTAAAGTCTATATTCTAGTTTCTAATTATGTATTTGATTTACATTGTTAAGTTTATGTTTGCTTTTGTTTGTTTATTAGATTTGTTAAGTCTTTTGTTATGGTTTTCATGGTGCACAGGTAGTAGATAGGAAGCTGCTCTTTTGCCTACTTTTGGATGCGGATTGGCAGCCTTAACAGAGGACTGGATATAACTGACTTGGAAGCCGATTTTTTGAGTACTTTTTGATGCAGATTATCATGCTTCGTGTAACTTCTACAACTTTCTAATAGTTACTAACGTACATGATGTAATGCTAGCTTTAAACTTGATACAATGCTAGCTGAGCAGCTTCTTTAATGGTTTGTAAAGCTTCCTAGATGAGAAGCAACCATATTTTTAAGCTTTTGTACTTGTTTTCCTTTGTTTTCTCTTTCAACAGGTTTATTTCGGGTTAAATTAACCGAAATATGAACAATTTCTGCTAATCTCGGAAGGTAATATAAATCAGGTATCCGAACCGAACAAACCGAGTACCGACCGATCCGAAACCGAAATTAATTTCGGTTCAATTCGGTGACATTATTAACAACCCGAATTTTGCTTAAACCGAATAACCCGACCCGTTTAACCCGTTTGCCCACCCCTAGTTCTTGGCATAACTGTTTTCACCGTTTCCTTTGTTCATGTGAAGAACTCGCATTACTTCCATCTCTCTCTTTCTCTCCTTGTGATGTCTCTTTCCTTTTGATGAAGCAGAAGGTTAATGAATATAGTAAGTAATGTTGGGTCGATATATATAAGGAAAGAAGTGTGGCACGATAGTAGTGTTTTGATAGCCACATCCCACATGCATTTTTTTACCACATGCATCTTATGGACGTACGTTGATTACATTTCTCTTTCTACACATTTATACAACGGTCCCTTTACGATTTTTTCCTCTATATTTTCAACTAAGTGAAACGGTATCCACAGGCAGTTATAACTAATTCAATCTGGTTGATGAAAAATTGAATTCTAATACGTATGAAGATAAATTTTTATAAACACAGCTGGTTTCAACGGATTCCATGAAGTAAGTCCGTTCATATTCTACTACTCGAAGTCTCGAATTGAAGCTTCTAATATTAAGTTATTAACGGAGACACATGCTTTTGATGAGACAAAACTAGAACTTAAAACACAAAGAAACACTTCTAACTGAATCGTCATATAGACCCAAGGCCACCGACAAAACTTTCTTTATAACGATAAATCTGGTGGTCTATAATGATAATACAACATCGGGGGCTCGATCTATTTTCTTATTGTTATCAATAGAAGAATGCATCTTCTTGTGTATAAGTTACGAATCTATAAATCTGAATGTTTCTCGTACATATTGAATAACTTTCTTTTTCTACGACTGTGAAAAGACTAAACACAGCCTCTAGTATAAATAAAACCGGAGAATCAAGTGTGGAAGATAACTTTACTCTTTGGCTCGTTTGCTCAGGGATTTACGCTTGTTAACGTCTAGACATCTTTTCCTCAACCGAATCGTCTTTGGTGTTACCTGACCACATTAAACCAATAACAGTAAATGCATACGAAGGCGGAAACAGAATGTGCCTCATGGATCATACGGCTAGCTAGATTTTGAATCAGTGATGAACAATGTACCTCAATAAGTTCATCTGAGGCAACGTATCCTATAGCTTCTTCAAGTGTCATCTGAATCGAAAAGAATTCAAAAGTTAAACCACAAAACGGTACGGAATTTTATTGTTCTTGATCAAGAAAACAGTTCTATATTGTGAAAAGAGAAAAGGACACATACAAGGCGAGGTGGAGATAGCTTCACATTTTCGTCTTTTCCAGCAGAACGAATGTTTGTAAGTTCTTTGGCCCTAACTGGGTTAACCTGTAGTGCAAGGGAAAGTGAGCTCATGGCATTTTAAGACAATTCAGTATGAAGAGGAGAAAGTCAAACCAACTTACATCAAGATCTGTATCTCGTGAATGCTCACCGATAATCATACCATCATATGACTGTTAAAGACAGAAAAAACAAAAGAAGATGCAGCATTAGCATGGATCAAAACGCAGAAAGACCACATAACATGTTCCAATCAAGAACAGCTAAACCGAGAAATAAACAGAAATAGATATTTCTTAATCATATATAGATGGTTCTCACATCCAGCCCTGGAGCCACAAAGAGAATTCCACGAGCTTCCAAACTCATCAGTGAATGAGCTGTAATAGTACCAAACCCCATGGAGACCTGTTTCATCAAGAGAAATTATTACAGTTAAAACTTGAGAGTGCACATAAATTTTTATGAAGAAAAAATATCAAGCGAAATTATTGAGATAAGCGCAACAAGCCATAGACATACCAATACTCCTTTCCTAACATTTCCAAGCGGACCTCGGTACTTTTCATAAGCTGCAGGAACGCAATACACAAACATTTATCAATTGAAGAAGAAAGTAATAATTTTTGGATATCTAAGATGCTTCTCTAACTATCAGACAGATATTGTAATGATAAAGGTAGCTATATGTTTGCATCTATGATAGATCCTCTTGACAAGAAAGCTAACAATATCTGAAGCTGAAACCATGTTTAGCAGATATATGCAAGAGATAATGTTGACGTAGATCATTGCTTTAGAAGAGGAGTCAACTGAAGTGATGCTTCGGAAAGAAGAAACACTGAGAAAAGAGAGGGACAAAATAGGGGACTGGAGTTGCAGAATATGCAAGTAGAAAAGTTGCATACTTAGGAAAGCACGATGCATGAATCCAGTTCCACGGGTGTCGCTGCTAAACACACATCTGTACCCAACCAAACCTCTGTAGAACACAAGTACATGTTGGTTACATTTCTTCAAGGGGAATGATTGAATGAGCAACGTGTAAAATTTTATGAAAGTACATTAAAATTAGAAAGCTAACCTTGAAGGACAGGTTAGTGACAATCTCGTCCTACCATCATTTCCAGGGACAGGGCCCATGTCAATAACTTCCGCCCGCCTGTGGGAGAGAGCTTCCATCACTAATCCTACGTGCTCTTCATTAATTTCAATGGTCACCTCTTCAATTGGTTCAAGCCTTTGTCCTTTTTCAGTTTTATACCTGAATCATAAAGGAAAAACGCTCAGAATTCAGAAGAAGATATACACCATAGTTTTTAGTTTCTAGGCTAAAAAGTAATCCCTAGACCCTAGTAGATCAAAATAGACCAACCAATGTATTAGTGTAGTAGTATCAGCAGAGAAATCAGGTAACTTGGTAAAAAAATAAGAGAATGCTTCTGTTGCTTTATGAAACAAATTGGCAAGACCATATTCTTCAAAATCCCACAAAAGAAACATTTTAGCACTATCTTAAGGGTAACATGACAGTAACAAGTTAACCCTCCCACAATACCACCATATAATAACCTCTACAACTAACTCCGCTTATACGAGGAATATAGTATTCAGTGTACTTCTGAAAAACAAACAAAGAGATGAGACTTACATGACTTTAGGTGGTGAGACTGAGAGCTCAAAACCTTCCCGCCTCATATTCTCAATCAAGATACCTGTTAGACACGATAGCGATTAATTTACCTAGCATAGAGATATAGGAATAGTCACATGTTTTTCTGGCGTATTCCATACTTTATATCCATCTCTACAGGTTTAGAAACACTGAACACAAACTGGAAAAACATTTTATATCCATCTATACAGGTGAAGAAACACTGAACAAAAAGTGGAAAAGCACTAACCAAGTTGAAGCTCTCCTCTTCCTTGGACTTCATATGACTCTGACAAGCCTGGAATAACGTTTATGGCAAGATTTGTTTCAGCTTCTGCCAGTAACCGGTCCCCAATTCTCCCTCCAGTTAACTGCATTCAGATTAGCAAAAGCCTATCAACATGTGCCACATAGAGTGGTCTAAGGGCAGCAAACATTGACGTGAACTAACATGAAAAGAAAAATGCAGTGACCCCAAGATAAATCTGAGGTTGTAGAATTTTAAAGCAGAGTACATGACTAAAGCTACATCTTGTAACTATAATTAAACATACGTGGGTGCCATCCCGACCAGCCAGTGGAGAGTCGTTTACACCAAACGTCATAGAAATTGTTGGTGGATCCAGCTCAACAGTAGGGAGTGCAGTTGTGACCTGTGATAGCCAAATAAAAAATTAAGTATTTTTTCAAGCTTCTTTATATTCAAATAGCTCTAAGAATTAAATAGGGACGTTGTCCAATTTGACATTACCTCTACACTAGCCACCGTGTGACCTATTGATGGAGCTGTCAAACCAGCCATACAGATAATATCACCAGCCCCTGCAGCGTCAATTGAAACTATGGTTGTACCTTTCTTTTTCATTAGCTTCACAACCTATGAGAAAAACGTTTGTGTCTGCTTAGATGAGAATATCAACACTTTGCAAACACGGCTGACCAAAGTACAAAGCAATATATACAGGAACCTTTGCTTCTTCTATTTTCTCAGAGCCGGAATCAGTTTTGCGTAGTCCATTGACTTTGTCACCAACACGGACAACTCCAGAAGTTACTCTTCCAGTTAATATTCGTCCGAGATAGAAGTCCTTCTCCATCATTGAAACCTGGATGTCAGAAGCATAACGCTAGTTAAATATCACCGCGAGGGCTTAAGCAGTTCGGACATTTCTTGCCATCAAAATAATAGTTGCGTACTTGATATTGGACAATCAAAAAAGTAAAAGAAGTTGCATACACAATATTTGCCAAGCAAGTTAAGAATTTCATTAGCCGTAGTTTTATATTACCAGCATCAGAAATGGCTCCTCAAGGTTTGCTTTTGGTGGCTGAACATGTCTTACTACGGCATCAAGCAACTCCGACATATTCTTACCATCTACAGGAGGTTCTTTGGTATAGGTAGAAGATGCCCATCCTTCTTTCGCAGAGGCATAGAGCACCGGAAACTCTAGTTGTTCCTCTAAATAATGGAGAAAGCAGAAATGTTGATTTAGTAATAATTCCGTAAATTAATTAGAATACATCTATTATACTTTGGTAAATTAATTACCAGTAGCACCAAGATTCGCAAAAAGATCAAACACCAAACTCTCCACTTCATCACACCTCTCTTCTGTGACTGTCAACCAAAAAAGATAGAGGAAGCATTTTAAATAAATCTATAAAAAGAAATAAACTAAACAAAATAAACGAGTAAAGCAATGCATACCTGAAGGTCGATCTACCTTGTTTAAGAGAAGAATAGGTCGTAGCCCATACTTCAAGGCTTTGGCAAGAACAAACTTAGTCTGTGCAAGAGGGCCTTCTCCAGCATCAACAACTAATATTGCTCCTTCAACCATACCAACAACTCGTTCAACCTATATTTCAAATGCAAAAAATAGTCACAAAGATATCACCAAGGTATGTCGTTTTGTCAAACAAACAACTCATGAACTCAAACTTAATTTTCAGAATAACAAAGTAATTAGAAATTGTCACCAAAACATGTATAGGTATTGAAAACTTTTAATTTATTTATATCATGTCCACTCTGCATAAATAAGTGAGTAACTCTCCAAAACTTGTCAACTATTGTGATATGCAACTCTACTGAAATCGAGCATGACAATCAATAATACGCTAAAAAGTAACCATTTTATGAGGGATCAGTCTCATACCTCACCACCAAAATCTGCGTGACCAGGTGTGTCAACCATGTTAAGTTCGTTGTCCTTCCAAAATATGGATGTCACCTGTCGGAAAATTCGACATAAACTTCAAATGATGTTGCTACGTGGTAATAATAAACAAGTATCTTACGGAATCAAGAAAAGAACACATCAATTTACAGACAGAACAGAACAATATCACTCAAAATCTTCACAGACAGAACATAACACACAAAAAAAAAAAGACAGAAAGTCTTATGCTTTGTTAGAGTCTCAAAATCTCACTGAGAATTCAAATTCAAAACTTCAGAAAAGAAATGATCTAAGAAAAGCTTATTTCTGTACTAAAATAGCATATCTACAACATTTCAAGAACCTAATTCATCAGACAGGACCTAGTACTTCGTATCATCACTCTAATACAGAACCAATTTCACAAGCATGAAGTAACAATTAGCTCTAATTTCAATCCAAAACAGAAGAAATGCGATACCTTTGAAGAAATAGTGATCCCTCGTTCACGCTCGAGATTAATAGAATCCATAGCACGCTCGTGAGGGATATCAGCACCACACTGACGGAGAAGCCGGTCCATAAGCGTTGTCTTCCCGTGATCAACATGAGCAATAACAGCCACGTTCCTGAGTCGATCAGGATCGAGCGACGAGCTACCAGGAGCTCCAGCTACAGCCGAGGAAGCGGTGGCTGCTGAGAAGGAGCGAAAGGACGAAAGCGAGTATCCGAATTTGGAAGATAATGATGATGGAGAAGAGAAGGATCTTCGAGTGGTGTTTGACCAAAGAGATCGAAGCAGAGGCCCCGCCATCTCTTACTCTCTGTGTTCACGCGAAATGGTCTCCTCTGATAGGGTTTTAGATCTGGCGACGACGATGGTCTTAAGGGTTTTTGGTCTAAAACTGTTTCGTATTTATTTTATCGTTATTGCAAAAACGGATACGAACTCATTTAAAATTAGATATTCTCCCTCTACTTTTTATCCTGGATAAGATATAGCCAAAACCCAAAACCTTTTTAATTAGAGGAGATTAGAACCTCTCATTTTTTTCTATTTTTAAAAAAAATATATGGGTGAATTTGTGAAAATGTTTGGATTCCTTATATTATGCAAAAATATACCAAGCTGGTGTACTCTATTAGGACAACACTTAAGTGTTGACTGGTTCTCCCGCTACCTCCCACAAACGTTGCGTTTGTGGGTGGTAGCAGTTGCTATCGATTGGTACCAATCATACAAACCGGTTTCAATCGCTCTCAACCGTTTAAAATCACTGAATTCCAAAAGCTGTTTCACGCAAGCGTTTGCAGTTGCGGGCGATTACGTCTAGAAATTTTTGTTTTTTTAACTTGAAACAAATCAGTAATAATGAAATAATTTTTTATATATATATTTTACCTAACTATTTTATTCATTAAGGACGAGAGAAAATAAAATACGGATACGATTAAAAATATTAAAAAATAAACAATTGGAAGAAAATAAGATTTCAACTAATAATAACCCAGAAAACTTGATGTAAATTTAATGGTACATCGCACATAAGTTCAAAAAATCTAAATAAATATAACATTTCATCAGAAATTTAAGAAAATAAGATTATTTGTGAATTATATAAAAACAAAAGTCATGAGTGACTCTTTTCAACTCTCGTTTGATCATTACTACCAATGCAAATACTGCCCTACAGAACTTATTGAGTGTGTGAGATTTAAGAAAGAAGATCTACGATCTAAAACATATGTTTTGTCATTTATCAAATTACTTGATTAATGTTTTGGTAAAAAGCCAAATGCGTAAAGTACTAAGTATTTTAATATAAAATTTATTTGTTTTTTAAATAATTATTTTAGTACTTTTTAATGAATTTTAATTATAAATCAAGTTTAATAAAATTTTTGGTATTTTTAAACATTTTTTTATAATTATATATTACATTTATTATGTTTTAACCGCTATTGCATCTGCTGGTCAACCAGTCGTAAACTCCCGCAAATGCACCCATTTTAAAACACTAAACCAGTCATTCAAAACGTTTAATAACGCTTGCAACCGCAACCACCCGCTTCCGCAATCTCCCGCAACTGCAACCGCAAACGATGTGGTTGAACCAGTCAGACCCTTAGTATCAATCCATCTCCTATATAATAAACGGAAATAAACAACATTTTTGTGTAGACTATATAATATGGGTTATAAGATTAATTATTTGATTATTTGATAGTTTGTAGGTTATATGGGTTGTAACCATTAGTTAAATCTCAATTTCAGATCCTCTTAAAAAGGATATTTCAAAAAAATAAAATAAAATCTCCACATAATATTTAGTTAACCATATATAGGCAACAAAATCTCAAAAATTAATCACTCTTCCGTGGATTAAGAGTGATTTTCGATTATAATAGCAAAAAAATCTAAAAAGAAATTCAATTCCTCATATTTAGCATATGATTTTATTGAATAATGTTTTATTCACAACAATTTTTTTAAAAAAAATTATATAAATTATATTTTATATAAAAATTATAATATAAATAAAAAGAATTTCAAGTCGTGCTCTAGCACGGTCCTAATCTAGTAACTATATTAGAGTGATTGACTCTCTTGAGTCTTGATATTTAGCTCTTCATAATGCTCGGTTCCTATTTTCATGGGAAAAAAGCTAAACACATGGACATCTGTATTCATATTGTTTGGTGTATCAATTACAGTTTTACGAAGCTAATCAACAAGTTACTTTTATGATGGGAATATGAAGTATGCAACATCTATGAAACTCTATCTCGAAGAGTGTTTTATTTTAACGGTACTTGTTTATTCTATTTATATATATATTTTTTTTTTGGTTACACTTTCTTAAAAGGAATTTAGCTATGATTTGGAATTTCTATAGTTCAATTTTACTTCTTTTCGTAACAAAAGTATATGAAGCTTATCAACAAGTTACTTTTAAGATGGGAGTATGCAACATCTATGAAACTCTATCTTGAAGGGTGTTATGTTATATTTTGATTGTACTTGTTTATTGGTATTTTTTTGTTACATTTTTGTATATAAACCAAAATCAATGAAATTTAAACCGCTATTTATATGTTCTTAATAAGAATTTAACCATGATTTGGAATTTTTATAGTTTAAGCCTTCAAGGTTACTTCTTTTTGTAACAAAATTTTATGTAGTTTTTCAGTTTTTCTTCAAAAACATCAAAGTGCCATCTATCACATTCACAAAACTCTTGATTGTAAGGTTGTAATCTTTTGTTGACCTCTTCCAATAAACCAAGCACAATTCATTATCAAAAGGCCAAACTAGTCATTCTCACATTAGATGGCTTTTAAATTGTTGAGTATGCAAACTTTTTTAAAGTACGAAACATTCTTAGCTTTTAACGTCTTGTATAAAAATGATGATCATCGTTGGGAAAAAATTAATGATCCTCATGTGACGACAACATACAAACCCCTTTAACCTATATATATTATCATGTAATTTCACCAAACCAAGATATATATTCATTATACAAGTGCCAAAATAGTGATAAATCATAAATGTCAATCTCTATACCCCCTAACTATACGACTATAAATAATGATTTCAATGATGATTTATAGGGAAAAAAAAGAAAAACTTCTTTCAACCCCAATAAGAGTCATAAGATCAAGTAAAGCAGACGACTAACATATCGAAATCCTTTGGTATCACTGTCACAAAGCATTGAATACTCAATAGCAACTTTTGGCATAAAGATCCCAAGTTTGTAATAATGTTGACTTTTCTATTTAATAGTCGCAACTTTTTAGCAGCTATAAGCTAAAGAAAGAGTCATCAGAACTCAGAAGCTATGTTAAAAAAAACAAATTGGTGTCTGTAAAGATGATAATGAGCACCTCTTCTACATTACTCATTAATACGAGCTAAGCTTTTAACGTCCTTCAAATACTTTACTTAACCGAAGAAAGATAAAAACCAGGGAAAATCAAAACTCACTCGTAGAACAAAAAATGAGATTACAATTTATCCCAGCCTAAGGCCATATTAAAGCCAAAATACATAGAGTGAACTCATCGCGTTCAATAATCAATATCGTAATATTGATGATCACTCTATAGATCATATATAGAAGCAAACAAGCAAAATTGAATAATAACAATAATAACACCAAAAGAGTAATAATAGTCTCGAATCATAAATATATAGATAGAGATATAGTAGTAATGATAATTAATATATGGCGTACTCTCCTTTCGTCACATTAATTTCCTCCTTTTTTGTTCAATGTCATGATGAATCAAAACCTCCATTGTTGTCTGCAAGAAATACATGTGGGTTAATTATGAAAGATTTAAACATATTTAATTATTTTGTGGTTTCTTGATACATTAAAAAAAAAAGAAGCAAACCTGAGCCGGGTTTAGACTTTTAGAGGTGTGAGTTTTGAGAAGAAGAAGAGTTTGGTTGAGTAGCTTCTTCTCCATGGAGTAGTCTTGTAGTGTTGGGGAAACTAAGGCCTTGCATCATCATCATCCCATGAGAACCAAACTGTGATGGAGAAGCAAACATCACAGGAGAAACTTGGTTGTGATGATGATGGTGATCTGGCGTGGTTTGATGATCCCAAGAACGAAACGAGTGAGGGAATAAACTGGACTGAAGGGTACCCCTTTGTTGTTGTTGTTGTTGCACACCAAGAAACACTTGTTGCTGCTGAGTATTAAGCAATGTCATCATCGACGGTTGATGTTGATGATTCACCATGAAACCACCATTACTCCTTTCTTCTTCTTGTTGCTCGGATGAGGAGGATGACGTCATCGTTAAGTCGTGATGGTTCCATCCAGATATTCTCCCGAATGGTTCGAAGTGAGTCGTGGTGAAACTGTTGGTCTCGGGTACTACGACTGCGTTGTTGTTTCCTTGAAATGGGTGAAGAAAGAGTCCAAGATCTTGGCTAAGGTTCGGTGGTGTTGTTGTTGTTCTTCTTGAGACTATGTTGTCGTCATCATGATGAGGGTAGTTTTGGAAATTCATGTTTGTACCACCACCGCTTGTTGTCGTCGTCGCCGGGAAGAACGTTTTCATTGCGTCTTCAGGATCAAGATTGGCCGCCACGAACTGCGTTTGGTCATTGTTTTCTCTTTGGAAAACCAAATTGGGAGATCCCGGCTTAGTAGTCACCGGTTCTTGATGAGTACTAGTAGTAGTCTCCGCGATTTCGAGCTTATCTATGGCGGTTTTGGCTTTCTTGATGAGCCAATCAACGGCTTTGCTAGGCCGGTCATACCCTAACCGGTCTTGAACATCGTAGAACTGAATCGCCGTGTGAGCTGACAGTCTCACGCGCCGGTCACGTGGACCCTTCGATGTGAAAACTTTGCTATGACGGTCTTTTCGGCCCGTGGCTCGGATTATGTGGCCGCCTTGAACCTCAACTATCTCTCCTCCTCCTTCTCCGACGCTATAACCCTTAAGTCCCATTTTTTTTTTTGTTACCTCTCAAAATGACATTCCAAGAGTAGTTTTTTTTTCTTGTAAAACCAACTTGGAGTGAAAACTTGCGTGCCGTTTTTGTTTGCCCACTTTCTTTGTTTGGCTCTTCAAAGTGCTTGCCGTTTTTTTGTTCTTGTGTTTGGTGTCTAGTGAGTTAATAACATCTGATGCAGGCTGGCTACAGCTACCTGAAAGCTGCTACAAGAAGCAACTCCTCTATGCAGATCCCAAAAAGATCTGTCATGGCAGTCACAAGATTCAATGACACAACATACCCAAATCTATATATTTAAAAAAAAAAAAATTGAACAATTTAAGAGAAAAGAGATTGGAATCTTTGGTCTAGGGTTTTTCCAAAGAGATGAAATTTTGGACAATAGAAAAAGAGAGAGAGAAAGAGAGGGAGACTTTGTTGATATGTTTAGTTGGTCTAAAATCAAAGGACAAGAGAAGAAGAGGAATTGGAAAAAAGAAAGAGAGAATAAGTATTGTTGGTGGAAAGGATAGCAGAAGTTAAGGGTTCAGAATAGGAAAGTAAACTAAATAAATACCCTTTTGCTTTCAACCTTTTGTTCCTTATTTATAAGATTCCTATTTCACATATCAACATGTGTCCTTCTTAACTTCTTAGCCACATATTTATCATGTATTTCAATATTTTTGGTTACAGAAAAGTCATCAATCATTATTCTTCAATCATGCGTGACATATCAAATTCTAGCAAATACATAACCATGTGAAAAAACCACACTGTTACACACTCTCACATATAATCTTAACCGCACCAAACTGTAAAAAGTTCTCATTCAGAAAATAATCGAAACTTGAAAAGCATTTTTTTTTTCCAAACAAAATAGATACATTTGTGTGGTCGGTTAAGAGTTACATTACAATCAGAGTCGGCAATGGAATAATTTGACTCTAGTATGATTGATGTTGAGTCCCATTTATTTTATTGTTTATTTCGTTAAGGTCACGTTTATTTTTATGTATACGTAGAGTTGAGGGAGAAGAGTATGTGTTTCATTCATGTGGAGAACTATGATTTAGGCCTAACGTTGAATGAGATTCGAATTTCGAGGAGCATAAAGTGTTAGGAACTTATGATTAAGGTCATCGTCTGAGAAATCTACCTTTCATTTTAATTACAAGTCTACCACCTATAAAGAAGACGAAGATTTTTTATTTTATTTTTCCTTTTATGATAATTTAATTTAAAAACATTTTTCCATATTAGCCGTTGATAATGATACTCAACAGCTTTTTCTCGTTCCACTAAAAAGAGAGGGCAATGAAATAGACTTACGTTTCAGACTCTTTTTTCTTCTTACCACAACCATACGTTAGACATTTGAACATTTAGTTTGGAGTTTTGGAATAAGGTCTAGATATTTCTGTGCATATATTCCTTGGTTTGTAACTTTTTTTTGTTTCCATGAAATTATATAAAACGAAAATTAATTTTTAACTAATTTGTTGCTCGTTTTCATTTTAAGAAAGTGTCTTATACAGATAACTCATGTTCCATAGTTTTAAGATAGTTTTTTTCCTTCTAATTTCTTGCTTTTCTGTATTTTATTTATTTAATCTACTACAGAGTGATTTTTTAGTTAATATTTTGGTTGAAGTAAGAAGACGATAATCTTGTATATATGCCAACGTTTTATGTTACAATGATCATTTATTCATGTTTTCAAGTTAGTCATTGATTCATGAACATAGTTTAGAAAATGTCTAGTTGCCCCATCAAAAAATAAATATAAAAAACTAAGAGTTCGCCCTAGCCTCCTTTCTCTCTCTGGCACGAACTCCGAGATCTACTCCCCCGGCGGCGCCGAGCCCGATCGGCGTTGCTGGGACTTGGATTCTTTTTCTCCGTAGTCTCCTCTTCCTTTGTAATCTACTTGCTTCCGTTTTCAGTCCTCCCGGAGATATGTTGAGATTTCAGATCTCATCTCCGCCGTTACTACAGCTTCAACCATTCTATTCGCCTCCGCACCTGGTTACTTCCTTCGGTGAACCCTCTACATCGAGTCCTCTCCGCTTTGGTTTTACTCGAGAGATCTATCAGAGTCCCTCTAGACTCGGCCTCCGTCTATCTCACCACCCCCTTAAGCCGTCAAATATCACACCTTACCTATCCTCGGATACAAATCCTCTCACCAAGTACATTGCTTGGATGCAGCTGGACGGAAGCTCTGTTTTGACGCCAGCACCGGTGACCCGTTTGACGAAGAGACCCTCCTCTTTGGCGACCTCTGATTCCCTCTCGATAACCCTCTGTCCCAGGTCTGTTCCCAATTCTTATATTGAAACCCTGGAAGGTAGATTACATTGGTTAAACTATAAGTATAAGTCATCCCTGACCTGGAATTGCCTTAGACCCCATGACCTTACTTGCTTATCTAGACCAAACCGATTAGTATCTCTGTGTCCTGCTTGGTCAAGTCGAGTTAAACTCGATAGCAGACCCCCAGATACTTCGATTGTGGTTGTATCCTCCCTGTGTCAAGGCCAGTTATTTAGTTTGGTTTGGAAGCTTGCATTGCAGCGCATTGATAATGTTGTTGATCTGCCAATCGGTTTATCTCTTTTGCTGGCTCTCCCTAATCCTTTATCCTACATATTACCATTAATCCAACTGTTCCAGTGTCAACTTGTAACTAGGTATAGTCTGAATTCTACTCTTCCTCTTTCTAGTCAATGGTTGTTTAGTTTAAGGATACCGCTAGTCCGAAGACTGCTAGTGAACCTTAACCAGCATCGTTTGCTTGATTGGCCAAAGAGTCTCGTAAGAACCCTGTTACTCGAAGCAAAATCAGATGACTCTCTCGAAGGAGACAGTTTGGGGAAGCTTGACATTATGATCCCACCTCTAAGGAGTGGGGGTTACCGATGCTTCACCAACTCTATACCCATACCTTACTTAATCTCAATGATCCTTAAACAGCTAATCAACTACTTTTTGAAGTCCTCTCAGTTTAGCTTGAAAACTAGTGGCATTATGACCCTCACTCCAAGGAAGAGTGGTTACCACAATCTCTTTAAGTATTCTTCTATCAACCTTGGATCAATAACTACATGTGTAGTAACCGGTCATCAGAGCCATAGCAACCCTGCTCGTCCTCTTGGCAACTCAGCTGTGCCAGTTTCATCTCCGCCCAGTCTTTGAAGTCTCAAGACAATGGCTCCCTACTCCTTTGACTTACTCATGGAGTCTGCATCGGTATATCTTGATCTCACAAGTTCCATATTGCTCCTAAGCAGATAGTTCACAGCTCTCAAGTTTGTCACATCAATTGTCCTTATCTATCTCTGTACTGTTGTTCCTCTATGCTTTTACTTAGCTTACCCTGTGTTGTACCTTAAACTATCCTGTATGTTATTTTCTATTTAAATGGAATGATAACACTTTGTTTGATCAAAAAAGTTTAGAAAATGTCTTTGAAATGTTTTCCAAATAGCTCGTGTCCTACAGCCGAACTTTTATTCTTTAACAATCATACATTAGAACCTAGCTAAGTTATTTACAATAAAATGTAATCTCTAATGTTTCTTTTAATTTAAATAATCGTTATAAATTATTCATATAACATATGTCTGCGTGTATGGAAACATTCAAACACATATTTCACTTGATCTAGATTTGGATGTCTTTGTTTGTGTTGATCATAGACTACAATAACAATATAATTCGAGGAAAAATAGAAATTAAAGCAAAAGTGTGACATGTCGTCAACTTGAAGACTCCGAAAAGTTAAAGATTATATAAAATGCAGGATTTTTAGTTTAATGTCTTTAGAAAAAGCATACGCGCATGCAATCTGCCTTCATCCCAAAAGATTCCACATTATACTTCCTCCAAGTCGTGAAACTTAAGATAACCCTACACCCTCTCTATATCTTATATATTCATCATATCCACTTTTTCTTTAAAAAATCACAGCCAATTATAATTCATATCTTTACTTATAATTAAGACTTATTTGGTTAAACATTTCGAATTTAAATGATATAGATATTCAAAGAATTTCTCGTACGTAACTCTTCCCACATTCACTACTATTCTTTATCAAACAAATCATAAATTTAGTTACTTATACACTTAACCACCTGTCAGGACGTCAACATAGGAAATCAAAATATTTTATGAAAAACTCAACAATATAATCTTACTTAAAATAGAGTAAAATTTTAAATGGGAAGCTCTTTAATTTGCTGCTGAAACAGTTCCCGTCTATAAGTGATCGATTTTCATATTAAACCTATTTGGTCTAAAGAAAGACCCTTGCATATATTTGTTCAAAGGCTTCAAAGTCTGAATCAAGAATTTTATATAACTGGTTCTTACATAAATACTACTATACTCTATTTAATTGAAGGCATTAACTGAAAATTGATAATTTTAGTCCTTTTTCCAACTGGAAAGTACGTAGGCTATATATCTAGATAGAAAGATCAACGAAGCGTCGAGAATAATGTACAAATGTGTATAATAATTTAAGTGTTGGACATCAGGGAACCTAGCTGAATAATTGCTACTTAGGCTCCTTAGCTTTTTCGTTGCTCACATTAACCTTTTTCGTAGACTTAGCTCACAGATTGATAATTTTGTATTTTAAAAAAAAAAAGTTGTATATAGCATTAAAAAAAAAAGTTGTATACAATACTGTACATCTTATTATCTAAACCTTTTTCCAGATGATAACATTTCTAACTCTGTGCGTTCAAAAATTAAACCAAACTGAACATAAATAAAATTAAATCTAGGTTCTTATTCTAGCATGTTTCTCAAAACATGAAATTACCCGAACCAAACTGGAAAAACGGAACGGATGTCCAAGCCTAACTACACATATTAAAATATTTTTATTTATTCACGTTTTAAAATATTTTTATTACTCAGCTTTAGGTTGATATATGATGTATCTAAGTTTTGTCATTCCATTAGTTTCTCTTGCGGTCATAAATCTTTATCTAAGTAGTCCATAAATCGATCCCTTGAATCATATAAAATAGACCGTACAGGAGAGAACTCGCATAGTCAGAGACCGCAGCATATAATATTCTTGTCAATTGCACCCTGCAAAAAAGATTTTATAGTTGCACGGATTGAATAAGGGTAGATTAACTCGCATTGATAACTTGCTCCAATATTCGTAACTTTGTATATGGAGACTTTGTCTATGGAGACTACATGTTTTTTTTGGTAACATATTGTTTTTTTTTTTTTTTGAATTACTAAGAGCATTTTATATGGTAACGTATTGTTATTTAACCTACATTTGTGGAACAACGTAATATAAATGTAAGGCCAAGATGTTACCAATATCCGGAGTATGAAAAGCTAAAGACGGAAGATGGCGTAAACATTCAGAACGTTGATCTTTTCGTGGCCATAGATTTGGCAAAAAAATCTAAGTTATTTGATCTAAGAAACACTTAGTAAATTTCAAAATTTTATTATAATTTCTTTTGTCAATAAGATGGATTTACTTATTATCATATATTAGTTATACAATAAACTTTCAGGGTTTTTTTTTTCACATCACAATTGAATAATATCATAATCTTTAGAATGTAATATTGTAGTTGTAAGTACTAACACTTAGTTACCTAAACAATTTGAACATTTAATTCATAGTCAGAAAAAAATTTCACGGTTATGAATTTACTAAAACTTTTTTCCCCGGTTATATGAATTTACTGTCTTTTAAAAGTGGATACCTCTGCAAACAACATTTGTTCTTTAGCCAGAGAGTTAAACTGTCAGTATCAAGACAGAGAGATAGTATTTAATGCGAGTATTTTTTTTTTTTTGCTAAAAGGTTTATTCAAACAAAATACATTATGAGTTATGATATTGAGAGTTGAGAGTTCCATGGTTGATAAAATTAAAAATTAATAATACTCCATATTGTAATCTGTATGACTGTATGCAAAGAAAAGGTGTAAAGTTAAGGCATACACTGTGTTGCAGGCCTTGAAGACGAGAGGACGGTGGCAGAAATTGGACCCCTCTTCTTTGCTTCTTCTTCTTTCTTTTTTTTTTTTCTTTTTTTCTTTTGTCATGTTTTATTTGTTCTATTGGTTTCTTTTATAAAATTATTCACTTTAATTTATAGTTAGTACGACGAAAAATAAAAATAAAGTAAACACTCAGGCCAACACTATTATCTACCAAGCTTTACCTTTCGTACTTGAACATTGATGATTGAATCAAATTTCCTATTATTACATTGCATTCCATTTTTCTAGTACATTATATATATTTAATATCAAAAGTATATATACCATAATTTTGATATAGTTATCCTATAATGTTTGTTCATTAATCATTAATGAAATCATGTATGAATATAATGTAGTGTAAATGTAGTGCTTCCTTTTTCTATTGGCGATCACAAATTGGCTGCTATTCTCAGTCTTTTACCGGACAAAGAAAACTTATTTCGTGTTATCAAAAGAGAAAAAGAGAGAGAGAACTCATTTCCACGTTATTTCAGTGTTATACAAAATTCACAATTGATCGCTGCCGCTTGATTGTGCGACACATTTAAATAACATTAAAGTGTAATGCATTCAAGCCATGGTACAAGAGAAAACTATTTGAAAGATTTCTGAGGTGAATAAAAATTTATTTTCAGAAAGTATACCATTTTTGTTGTTGTAAGTTTAGATATAAGTTACAACTTTTATAGAGAAATCATACAAGGGCACATCAATACATATGAGACACTGGTCTAGCGACGTGTATTAAAAGGATCGCACTTTTTTCAGAAAAGAAACACTAGTGTTTAGTGATATAGTCATCTTCATCAAAACAAGCTTTGCAGACAAAATTATTAAGGAATTACAAGAATACAAAATTTAGTGGATGCATTTTTCTCATGTCGATACTTTTTCCAAAGATGCAAAACGTTTACACAGCGGCTTTATGGTAATGATTTTTCAACAGGTTAGGATAATATGATCACTTTACTAAACAACTCCAACAAATCTCGGTTATATCTATTCTTTTTACAACACGTTTATCAATGAGCCATATATCATATTTCGAGAGAAAAATATGGTAGAAGACATGGAGAAATTACTTCACCTCATGATCGACTCATCAAAGTTTTTGAAAAACAATGTTCCAAGGGTATGTTTGCCATTTGGGATATGGAAGACCAAAGATAGGAAAGAGCTCCAAGGGTATGTTTGCCACAAGTTCCATGGCGTAACAAGAGTAAAAATTGACCAAATTAACAAAATAAATATTAACAGATGCTTTTTGGTTTAATACGATTTGACATTCAATTCAAATAAATTAATAATAATGACTATACAAAATGTAATACTTACTTATCAATATAAACAAAAAGCTAAAGTTTTTTTGTTTTTGATAATTATAGTTTCATAACTTTATCATTTATATATATTTAAATACTAAATACTGAAAAGAATTTTCCCAGTCTCTATCCATGAATAGTAAAAATAGAATGAAAAACACTGTTTGAAGAGAAAGAATGAGAAATCCTAACATATGGGAATTTAAAAGGAAAATCAAAATAAAAATAAATCAGTGGAATTGGTGAAACTAAAGGAGTAAAGAACAAGGCATCATGAAGATACGGATAGAGAAGGGAAGAAGTGAAAGGAACCAATGAGAGATCTCGTGATCCAAGATGATGATGATTTAATGCTATAGTTTCTGTCTTTGTAAGCTTTTGCTTTTATTTTGGCATTAACTACATAACGTACTCTATATAGATAATAATTTTTTTTTTTTCACATTATAGTATAAGACAAAATTTCTATCTATCTTAACAATTTGAGCAATACAGCTTATCAAATGGGGTCAGCTATATATACATAATATATGTATACTTTTTAAAAAAACTTGAGAGGATATTAACGAGGGATCTTTTCTTTGACCTCCGCAAATAATGATATCAAGTATATCAACATAGAAGATGTGAGCTCAAAACCAACTGATTTAGTGATTTTCATATGAATAATCAACAAATCAAAAGAAGAATAAATAGTTGTAAAAGAGAAAAAAATAAAAGAAATGGAAAGAAAATCATATATATAAAAGTAGAGTTTCAGTCTCTCCTTATTGGTCCACTTGGTAATGCAATTTTAACAAAAAAAAAATTATATTAAAACACAAATTTAAAACAATTATTTTTTACATTTAACTCACATAATATAAAACTGAAATCTTTATAGCTTCTCCCTATAAATTATGCATTAACTTTATTTCTCTACTAATTTGTATTAATCAATTGTATTAAAACAAAACAATAACTCATTTTTCTATATGTAATTTTTCATCATTTCTCTTCCTATAAATACTCATTATCTTATTCTCTTAGTTTATCACTCTTTCATTTTCTCATCTTCTTCCACTACTCTCAAATCTCTTTTTGTTTTGTTTTGTTTTGTTTTGTATTTTTTTTTGTTATTGTTGTTGTATGGGTTATAAAAAATCAAATCAAATATCATTGTAAAAGCTTAGTTTTAGAGTTTGTATGATATGTATATCTTATATATTTATTTTAGTCTTTTAAAATGTTTATCTCCATTTTCTATTTTATATTAACATCTTATAAGTCATTATTTTCATACTTCCTTACAATATTCACCACACAATAAGATCATAAAGTTGAAATGATCCATATATAATTATCTATTATGTCTCTGGTTATCTCACATATTCATGTATCATTTTAAATAATTTATAAAGGTCAATATAATATTTAAAGATCAATATAATTATCCATTTATCCATTTATAAAGACTATTTTGTTTTGTAATCCAATTGTTAAATCTGCAGAGATCAATATAATATATATTATTTTTTTATGATTTGAGGTTTTTGAAAACAAAAAAAAACATAATTAAACAATTGGTTTTTTGTGTCTTTAATCAAAATAAAAAATTATCCAAAAAACAAAATATATTCAACTGGAACTTAAATAGAAAAATAAAATATAATTTTAAAAATATCATTTCACTAAATTCTCTAAAGATGAAACCATTAGTATGAAATCTAACACTATAAATTAAATTGATGAGTGAAAACCAAAAAAAATATAATTTATCCTTGGGATTTTAAAAATTATTGAGATTGAAGAATTCATATAATTTTATAAGAAAACTAATTTAGTTTGTCACTTAAAAAGTAATATTTTTTATTTTGAAATATTATGTGCAAGTGTTGAGTTTATATCAACAAACAACCAAATCATGTGAATTTTGAGTTAGCCACTTAGTATTCCATTTATTTTAGGTTATAAAAAATTAAAATATTTATTTATAATTAAAGACATGTAACTCCATTTAACTCAAATGTAACTCCTATCCAATAATTGTACATTAATTCATTCCTCCTACTAACTTATTATCTTTCAATCATATATATAAAAGTAGAGTTTCAGTCTCTCCTTATTGGTCCACTTGGCAATGCAATTTTAACAAAAAAAAATTATATTAAACCACAAATTTAAAACAATTAATTTTCACATTTAACTCACATAATATAAAACTGAAATCTTTATAGCTTCTCCCTATAAATTATGCATTAACTTTATTTCTCCACTAAGTTGTATTAATCAAGTGTATTAAAACAAAACAATAAATTAGAATTGTAACTCTCATTTTTCTAAATGTAATTTTTCATCATTTCTCTTCCTATAAATATTCATTATCTTATTCTCTTAGTCTATCACTCTTTCATTCTCTCATCTTCTTCCACTACTCTCAAATCTCTTTTTTGTTTTGTTTTGTATTTTTTTTTGTTATTGTTGTTGTATGAGTTATAAAAAATCAAATCAAATATCATTGTAAAAGCTTAGTTTTAGAGTTTGTATGATATGTATATCTTATATATTTATTTTAATCTTTTAAAATGTTTATCTTCATTTTCTATTTTATATTAACATCTTATAAGTCATTATTTTCATACTTCCTTACAATATTCACCACACAAAATAAGATCATAAAGTTGAAATGATCTATATGTAATTATCTATTATGTCTCTGGTTATCTCACATATTCATTTATCATTTTAAATAATTTATAAAGATCAATATAATATTTAAAGATCAATATAATTATCCATTTATCCATTTATAAAGACTATTTTGTTTTGTGATCCAATTGTTAAATCTGCAGAGATCAATATAATATATATATTTTTTTATGATTTGAGGTTTTTGAAAACAAAAAGAACATAATTAAACAATTGGTTTTTTGTGTCTTTATTCAAAAAAAAAATTATCCAAAAAAAAAACATATTCAACTGGAACTTAAATATAAAAATAAAATATAATTTTAAAAATATCATTTCACTAAATTCTCTAAAGATGAAACCATTAGTATGAAATCTAGCACTATAAATTAAATCGATGAGTGAAAACAAAAAAAAATATAAGTTATCCCTGGGATTTTAAAAATTATTGAGATTGAAGAATTCATATAATTTTATAAGAAAACTAATTTAGTTTGTCACTTAAAAAGTAATATTTTTTATCTTGAAATATTATGTGTAAGTGTTGAGTTTATATCAACAAACAACCAAATCATGTGAATTTTGATTCAGCCACTTGGTATTCTTTTTATTTTAGGTTATAAAAAATTAAAATATTTATTTATAATTAAAGACATGTAACTCCATTTAACTCAAATGTAACTCCTGTCCAATAATTGTCCATTAATTCATTCCTCCTACTAACTTATTATCTTTCAAGAGAAATTATTTTTGGTTAAATTTTAATATTTTTTATTTATTTTGGTTGGCTAAACTTTTATTCATATTTTGGTTGGCTAAATTAATATATTTCTCATGTAAAATTATTGTTTATAATATATTTCTCATTTCAAAGTTTAAAGCAATATATCATATATATAAAAGTAAGGTTTTGGTCTCTCCTTATTGGTTGATTTTCATTTAATGTTTTCTAATTTTTTAAAATTTTTTTATTTGCTTTCTAATTGCTTTAAACAATATTTAAGATCCAATAAACACAATACATTTAACTCACACATTAAAATAAAATTATAACTGAAAATAAAATAAATTATGCATTAATCATATTCTACCACTCAATTCTATTCAAACACAATAAATTACTATTGTAACTCCATAGTTCTACAAGTGACTTCCATCATTTCTTATGATATAAATAAGCATTCTTTCAATCTATCATTCTCTCATATTGACATTCTTTTACTATCTCATTTTCACATTCTCTCATTCTCTTCTACAATACCTCAAATCATTTTTCGTTTTTTTTTTGTTATTTTTGATTTTTTATTTTTGTTGTATGGGTTGTAAAAAATAAAAGAAATATCATTGTAAATTGTTAATGCTAAATTTTAATTTTAGAGACTACATGATATATATTTTACATTGTTTTTATTTTAAAAGATTTATCTCTTTTATCTAATTTGGATTATTATCTTATAAGTAATCATTCTCTCTTCCTCTCCCACCAATATCAGATGTTGTTATATCTCGTATGTGTTGTAAGAGTTTGATTCTATATTTTAATTTAGAAAGTATTGTATATATATAGATATTACATTGTTCTATTTTTTAAAGATTCATCTCCATTATCTAATTTGGATTACCATCTTATAGTAAACATTCTCTCCTCCTCTCCTACCAATATCAAATGTTGTTATATCTCATATGTGTTGTAACTTGTAAGAGTTTGATTCTATATTTTAATGTAGAAAGTATTATATATATTTAACATTGTTTTCAATTTTTATTTTATTTATATAAAAAATTATTTCTTTTATATTTCTTGCCTTTCTAGTCTATTCATATTTATTTTTTAAATTTGCATAGTTAAATTTAAATTCACATATGTTGGTTTTAACAAAACAATCAACTTTATTTGAGAATTAGATGTTCCTATTCATTTTTAAACGATCAATGTGTAACATATAAGCATTTTGTCTTGCAATCACAAGTTCCATTTCCATTACTTAACTCCATGGTTAAACTATAATATATGTTGTCCTATTTGTAGGAATAACAACATACTTATTTAATTTATTTAAAAGAGCAGATGATTAAACGAAATAAACATTTCTCCAAATTTTATAATTCAATCAGTGAGTGTACTTATTACTTTGAAAAACTTTTACATTGAAGTTCATAAAATCATATAAGAAAACTAAAATACTATATCACTTCAAATTTGGAAGGAAACACTTGGTATTCCTTTTTAAAAAAGTCAAGACACATATAAAAAATTATTAATATTTAACTCACTTTAAAGACATTAAAGGTCATTTAATTCAAAAATAACTTCTATCCAATAATTTCATACATTACTCCCACAAATAAATATATATATATATATATGTTCAAGATTGTATTTAAATATTACATAATTTTTTAGTTAGCTAAATTTATAGTCACATATATACAATATATATACATAAGAATTTATATTACTTATTAACACCATAATTCGACCCATTATTTGCTTAACTCAATATAGGTTTCAAAGCCAACTAAAGAAAACAGAAACGATCTTATTGATATTAGACCAAAACATGGGCATACAAACATAATCACTTACACGGAAGATATTTAAAAAAAAATAACTTATTATTGCAACATCAACGTATGAAGGGTGTACATAAGCAGTTAATTAGAAAATCTATAATACAATAAATGTATTGGAAACAATATAAGTCAATGATAAGATTGGATCCTCAAAAGCAAGAAACAACATCTTCATAATTCATAAAAAGTAAACGCCACAATTATACACATCTGAACGAAATGATATAAACATATAGTGTATTAATAAAAGTGACGGCAAAGCCCGTATATGCCTAATTAAAACAAAATAATACAAAAGAGAAAACAAAAAAGACCAAAAAAAAATAAAAAAGTGCCAACTACACCATAACCCACGCGTTGCGTGGGGAAGCACCTAGTCTAAAAATAAGAGAGAGCTTAAAAGGGAGTTGTTCTGGAGTCGACAAGTCCTGATCGTGAGTTCCATTAGATTAGATGGTGAAGATATATATATATATATATATATGTGAGCATTTATGACGCATGGATACTACGTATTTATCAGTTTACCCCACTTTTTTTTTGGTCATAACAATACAAAACCTTGAACATAATTTGATTTTTGATACAACGATCTCACAAAATTACAAATCAATGGACGATCTCACGAATACCACCACATTCTTTTTCTTTTTGCAATATCTGAATAAGTTTTGATGTTCAAAGTCCTACAGTTTAAGTTTTGTTGTCAATTATAAGTCTATATTATATGAAAAATCTCTTCTTATTAGATGACAAAACTCTTTCTCTTCGTAAACATAAATAAATTATAAGTAATAATATATTTTACAAAATATATGATGTATACAATTTCAATTTGAATTTCAATTTAAGTGAATGAACAAACAAATGAACTCCTAAAATAGTATCGCTCTCGACTTGACACGGAAAAAGTTTTGTTGTGTTCTCTTCAATCATGTATACGTGATAATCACCTTTCTTTACGAAAAGTATTATGAAAGCCTAAAGTAGAGAAGGTTCACCAGAAAAGCCCAAAATCTGGAAAAAAAAATACTTGGTTTGGTTGATATTAGTCGGGCTTGGAATGATAGAGACTATTTTAAGTTTTCGATTACTAGGCTTGTTTGTAGTTGGTGGCACCTATATTGGTTTACTGATTTTGAGGCCCATGTAATATCTTCAGTACGAGGAATGAGGATCATAACGACTCAATTATATTTTTGCGAGTAGTTTTATTTTCACCGTCTAAATCCAAACCTAAAACATGTCTGCATCTAGCCTCTTTCCAAGAATATTTCATGAATCAATCGGTTAAGACACCGACTTTGAAATTATATAATTTTCCGGTTTTATTGGTTTAAAAACCCCAACTTTACTAGGTACGGTCCAGTTTCTTATTGGCATCCCATAATTAAAAGTAAAAATGAACCAGACATAATAATATACATGTTATGGGTCCTATGAACCACTCTACTTTCATAGGTTTGAATTGAAAACTTGTGTAATTCTAACATGGTATCGTAGTCCAAGTAAACCCAACAAATTAATTTACAACCGATCCAAAAGTAAAATTTGATTCAAGATAAATAGGTTAAAAGATCTATCATCTCTAAGTAAGATGTTATAAATCTTATATTGAAACTAAGAAATGGATAGATACCAGACCTAACATATACGTACATGTTGAATTAAAAAGTTGGAATTCTTAGACCATTAACAATCTTTGGAGTATGAGTATAGAAATGTTGACGATTCCCCTAGTAACAATGAAGGTCTCTAGTACTCTCTTGACGGATGACCTTTGCTTTAATGAAACAGTTTTAAACCGTACGTTAGAAAGTTTGGTGAATCCTTGTAGCCTATGACAAGACACCCCAACTTCCAATCCAAACATCTATTTATGTTTACTCATTATAATTTCAACGCTGAAATGAAAAACGCATAATATAGAATTTAAAGAAGCATAATGAAGAAAATATTCTTGCGATTTTGGATAATCTGTGCGAAGGCAAGACAACAAGCACACACAACAGTCACATACCTAGAACGTCTGAACAACCCTTACGAACTGAAGTTAAGGGATACTCTGGAGTATGGACAATATGGTACCATGAAGCAAGTAATGCATTTTGTTATCAAATACTAAGAAGTAACACAAAGGGTCTCTCCGCCTCATGGTTAATTTTTTATATATTGGTGAAATTATACGTAAGTTTCACTTAACTAGTGACAAAGAACTGTGAGTTGTATTTTGTTATCTACTTGGATTATTATACTTAGATTTGCCATAGTTCAATGGTTTTTTTTTTTTTATCGTGCGCCCAGATGAATTTTGTGCGGAAATTTGACTTACAATACAACTAGGTGATACCCGTGCTACAGCACGGGATTATATATTTTGTTAGTTATTTTTTTGTAATTTGTATTTTTGTAATATAGTTTTTTTATTTTAATTTATTTTCTTTGTTTATATAGTATTTATTTGTATATTTGGGGTTATACAGTAAATTGGAAATCCTAATAGAGTAAGTAGTTTGTAAAATGTAGTTTTTCACGGAAACAGACACACCACAATAGTAGATAGTACGTAGTTTTGTAAGAGAATAGACACTCCGCAATATCGGATAGTAGTTTTGTAAGAGGATAGACACACCCTGCTTCCATAGCTTAATTTATAGTTTGATAAAATACATGTTTTAACGGATTTAACTCAAAAAAATTTTATATTTTAAATTTTTAAGAATTAAAATATTAATATTACTTAAATATTTTATAGACTTTAAATATATTATAATATTTTAAACTTTCGAAGGAGTTCAAATATTTATAATAATTTAAACATTGTATAAAAAATTTAAATATTTATAATATCTTAAACTTTTTTAAAAACGTAAATATATTATAATATGTTTACTTTTTAAAATTTTAAATATTTTCAAATATAGAACCAAATTAAACTGTTAAATTTGGATACCTGATAAATCAAGCTTCCTGCTCATTTGTACTCAAAACATTTTAGTCACATATTTATAGTGATTATGAACCATATTCCATAATATTTAGTCGATGTGGGATATACACCTTTTCTGTAAATTAGTTTACAACTTTACATATATATAATTTCTGCGTTTTTAATTCTTTCTATCTATACTACTCACAATTAATTACTAAAATTTTGTTAAGGAAATATTATAATATCGGAAATCAAACAATTTAGTCAGATTTGGTAACTTGAATATTCGTTTTTAAATATTTTAACTGAATCACTAAATATTCCTTTTAAAAGATTATCTGTTAAGATCAATCTCGGTAATTAAGGAAATATCCGAATTTTTGGTAATTAAAATTTATGGTTTTCATTTAAATACCTTAAAGGAAAATGAAATCAGAGTGTTTGCCTGTAACGAATAACTCTGTTTGAGATCTTAAATAACTAATCTTGAATGAAATAATATACTGGATCCGAAAAATATTATTCTGGAGTACAAACAGATCCGCGGATTTTTTTCCTTCTGTAGTCGGATATATAAGGATCCGCGTCCCGACCTGGCAATTTTTTAAGTAATCGACCGAGGGTATTTTCGTCATTTAATGAAATCCAAACTATAGGTTAATTAGATTAAATTTTGTGATTCTCTAATCATTTTTAATGAAAAACCTACCAAAACCAAGTCATGTTCCATTTTTACTCTAGAGAGTACTTCTGCTTTAATAGTATAGATATATATTTTACAAAGACAAAGTTGGGCCACTTTGTAATCTATAAAGCTTTCGTATTTTGTTTTGAGTACGTCAACTGTCGTAACTTGTACTTTTTCTTCTTTTCATATTCACTTTTTATGGTGGCCATACATATAAGTTTATGAGGGAAAAGTTGATTTACAATGTTATATATTTTACAAAAGAAAAGCTGGGTCGCTTTGCAACCCATACATCTTTATTTTGTTTTGATTAATCGATAAAACTATTTTGTTTTTCCTTTTCATATTTCATACTAAATTGCAACATGTTTATTTAAAAAATCATTAATATTAGTACCATTTTATATTGGCAACTGTGGACTCACTTTTTCTTTTCACAGTACCAAAATTTTATAAAAATATTGTTCTTTTATTAAACAACGTAGTACTATAATGATTGAATTTTTCTCCCGGTATAATGGTTGATTATGTCATATATAATGATAATTAAGTAGTCGACGTCAAATCCTAAAGGGCCCCTTCATAAGAGTGGAGTAGAGTCAATGATAATAAAATTATAAGTATAGTGCTTAATATGGTAATCCGTCGATCATTAATAGATAGAAGTCCCAACATCTTTTTGGATAAAATGCCGAAAGTTTATATTTATTACTATACAATTTGATTCAAATTTTGTTATTAATATAATCATGATACGTCTTAGGTTTATCAATTAGATATATCGAAACATAAGAAAATTATTTTTATAAAACATATTTACATATAATTTACATGTGAAATTTTATTTTTTAATTATTATTTTTGTTATTTTTAAATATTTTAATATTAACTAAGATATAGATTTGATAGAAATTTTAAAGTTCTTATCTATGAAGATGAAGTGCATAATGTTATGAAATTAGGTTTATCATCATGAAATAAATAGTTAAATTGTATTGTAAAATAGAACTTGGAAGATTGAAATTCGTAATTAAAACAAAAGTTACTTAAATAAAAATAGAAAATGTGTAAGCTACCGCTTGAGTTTAATTACTACGAAGAAAAATTTACATTTATTTATTAAATTCAAGTATATAAGTAGGCCTTATCATTTAATATAATACGATTAAATGTTTACAAAAAAAAAAATTACTTTATTCTCTGGTTGAGATTCTTCTATTCGGTTGCCTCTCATTTTGACATTTCATTTTACAATATTGTTTTCTTAATATTCCAAAGATAAAATCTAAATTTTCAACAGAACTTCCATGAAAGTGAAGATTTAATTTATTTAATAAAAGCCATTATACTCATATCCATTATTTATAATAATCCAATAGTAAACAAAATTTATGCACCACTACATTGATTAAAAAAAATTATGCACCACTTAAATACAATATTAACTGTGAACAACATCATTAACAAAAAAGGAATAATTAAAAATGAACTACTATGAACAACTTCCTTTTTCTTTTCAATGATCTGGCATATGGGCATGTTCCACTAGATAGAACGGTAGTTCGATAAGAATTGTGTTCGTGAGTGTGAGATGACCGGATAAAAAAGTTAAGATAAAAGTTAGGAGAGATGACGGAAACATCTTTACTCATTCGTTGCTTTTTATAATAACATTCATGAAAGATATCAAGTTTATATATAACTATAAGGGTTTAGTATTGGTTCACATAAACTAAGGTTATGAGCAGTTGTAGTTGGACATGTGTGACACTAGTTACAAAACCGTTTGACATTGTGAAAGCGTAACATTTGTGATAACAGTCTTTACGTTGGAAGATAGTTGTAAAAAATAATTAATAACAAATAATACACAAACTTTTCTAGATATCACTTCACTGTACGTACATTTGTTTTCAATATAAATATTAACCTTAAAACTATTCGGGTAATATATTAGAGTATTTCTCTATATTATTTCCACTTTTCCACAATTAATTAGCTTACCATATCTACTTCTCCACTTTGCCTTTGTCTACTGATAATTTTAGAGCTTTAAAATAATTTTAGAGCTTTAAAATAATTTTAGAGCTCAACGAAAAGTTGACTCTGTCTTAAATACTTATCTTTCAGAGTTGCGTTTGTCCTTTTGGTAAATTACTCGATAAAAGTCATGGTTGCTCACTTGGTCGTCGTCCAAAGTGTTCTAATTTAAAATTTCACAACAATGTGGTTTAACGGATATATAACCCTAACGAAATTTTTTGATAGGTTGTTCAAGGGAGTCTCAAATCATTTGAAGATGAGTAATCCAAAGATCACGAAGCCTTTCTTTCACATATACGCGTGATAAGATATGACCGACTCACGGATATGGAAACTCGAGAGAAATGGAAACTCGCGGAAAAGACGATCCATGAGGGATAAGGCTTATCATTTTGGAAGTCCAAGGTGGTTTAGACGACAATATATATATATATAGAAAATCCTAAGGCTCTTGCGAGAGTACCACACTAAAGAACCTTGAGCCGCCGCTAGAGAGAGTGAGAGATCCATATAGCATTAGATCGAGTTTTCCAAGAGCCGTGGTTGAGAATCCGAGAGTCGTAGTCGAGAGAGAGATCAATAAGTAGCAATCTGAATCCTTGTCCATCGATAGTATTAACGATGTATCATCGGATGGTAACGGTGGTCAATATTTTGTGTAGTATCACAAGATCAGGTCGAGGGATTATCGAGTAAGATGAGAGATTGCCGAGAATTAGCACTAAGGATCGTAAACCAACAGTGAGTGCGTGACTATGGCCGAGTTCTATAGTTGATTCTCTAACTCGCGGTGTATTTAATCTTGTTTGCTTGCTTGTCATGGTAAATTGTGTTATTGCAATAATAGATGATTGATCTAACCGATTTTTAGAAAACTGTCTTATGTGTTTATTTGACTTGCATAACTTGATTGGAATAAACCCTATGTTGGTTTGAGATTATTGAACTGAGCCTAGTGAGATGGGATGACCACTCCACTAAGCAAATTTGTTTGCTTACACCTCCTTTTTGAATGCAGGAAAAGAAATGTCCGAGGATCTAAGCCTAAATGGTTGACCAGCTCGCGTGAAGAAGGCAAAGGAAAGGAGAATATGCATGGTGGCTTTGGGTAGTTTTATTTCTAGTCTAGTATTTTAAAACAATGTAATAGCTTATTGGCATGACTTTCGTTATACTATAACCTCATCTTAAATTTGAATGCACGTTTATGCTTATTTATGGCATATTTGCTTAACCGAATGCACATATTGTTAATGTGAACAAACGAAAAATACACTAGCCCTTAAGTTAATACGGACAAAGGTTTAAATTGGTAATGAAAATAGGGTTGGGGCGTTACAGTAAACCTCATATATTCTTCCCTTCAAAATTTTACCAAGCACAGACTCATTGTTACTTGCTAACATCTTCCCTTCTAAACGTTTTTGTAAAAATGTTAGCAAGTAACAATGAGTCTGTGCTTGGTAAAATTTTGGTTTATGACCAAATACACCTCATAATCAGAATACAAAGGTTGATTTATTTTCTGGTTTATTTACTTGTTTTCATATTAGAAATAAAGGTTATAAAGAGTAGACGTGTTATTATGAAGTAAGGATAATAAGCAAGCTTTAATTCCACACTGTTTCCAAAGATTAGCTAGCCTAAAACATGAACTTACAAACAATCTTTAAAATATATCAGTTGTTTTGTTCGATATGAACATTTTGTTTGGACGTGTTAACACAAAAGTCACCTGAATAATTCTCTATCTGTGGGAATAAGAAGTATATATGATACATAAATTATGTGATTGCTTCGAATCAGTTTTACTTTCTTCGGAAACTGTCAGTCAGCTAGAGTAACATAATTCTAAGGATGGTTTAAAATACTTCACTTTTGGAAGAAACCACAAAATAACCGACGACCAAGAGAAAAATCTCCCAACATGTGTTATAAAATAACTAAATCCGCTCTAAATCTATACAGTTGTTACAAAAACTTTTCTTCTAGTCTTGAAAATATGACTCGTTTCTGCAATAGCTTTCCCTGAAAAATGGAATTTGTAAGACTCTCTTCTCTTTTTCATATATATCGTCGAAAAAGTCTCTTTAATTTGTTCAGTTTCCAATACATAACTGACATATCAAAGATTCACGGTGGAGATAAGCTAGTTCCTCAAGTTCCGTCTATAGAATCTTGTGGGCTCAAAATGCTCATTCTTCATCAAGCGTCTATCGAATAGAAGAACTGAAAGGTATAAAACGAGATTAGGGCAAAAAAGGTTTATCAAAGACCTGGAGAAGACTATCAAGAGACATTTTACCCTGTATGTAATCTATGTACTTGAATTAAGAAAACTATAAATAATCTGTTAGACATATTCTATAACTTCTCGGTTTAAACTGAAAACATATTGCATTCTTTCTAATATGTAGAAGAACGGAAATGGATTACTTTTATATAAAAAATGGTAGGGGGCCTTTCGTATCTAAAGGGCGACGACCTTTCAAGATCGTAGGGGGGAAAAGGGAAATGACATCTTGGGGATCGACTTGCAGGCAATATATGACAAGCCAAACTGATCTGACTAGATTCCAACTTAGTGCATACATGACCATGGCAACTCAAACTTAAAAAAACAAACTTTACTTTTTTCATAAATGTACTTAAGTTCTTTAAAATACACAATGAGATTAGTTAGACAGGTCATTAATCATTCAATCGCTCAACTATATAAACCTGGAGTTAGAAGCATCTAAGGTATCACATTTGATTTGAACCTTCACATACTAGCTTGAAGAGGAATTTAGTAAAGCAAGATTAATAACAATTAACTGAATATGGCAAGTCTTAAGTTATGGGTTTGTCTTATCTTGCTTCTACTCGAGTTCTCGGGGCACCAATGCCGGCCACTGGTTGCGGAAGAGAGGCCTTCGGATTCAGGGAACATAAGAAAGATTATGAGGGAACTTCTCAGAAGATCAGAAGAGCTGAAGGTGAGATCAAAAGGCGACAAAACGATCCTAGGCAATACCCTTGACTCAAAGCGGCTCAGCCCTGGTGGACCGGACCCAAGACATCACTAAAAAGACGTGTAACTTTTTAACTTTTCGGTGAGGTTTAATTCAAACTTTCGGTGAGGGTTATTTGGCGTAACTCAAGGTTACTATCTTGTTAACGTTGAGGTCATAATCTTGAAGTATGGTCATAAATTCATAATCATGCGAAATAGATAATGTGCCTGTTTTTCCTTAATTAATGGGGTTTCTTTTGTGCGTACCAAAATTATGAGGAATTGGCATTTATCTTCGTCTTCTTTGTTTTGTTTTGTTCTTTGTTTTTCTTTTTCTTTTTTGTTAATTTAGTACCGTGACCACGACAACTCCACTCTAGGGGTTATATTAGTACTTCGTTGAAATTATCCACAATTCAAATAGGAAAATAAACATGGTTAAAAATATCTTATGGCGAAGGAATAGTATCAAGTGAATAAGTACGGCTAAGCTGATCAATTAAGATTGATTTCCACTGAACGTGTGGAATTATGATTTTATTCGACACTGAATTCTGAGCTTAACGTGTGTTTAAGTTATAAATCGAATTTTCCAAAGTATTATCAATTGCTACACTTCTAACCCGTTTCTATGATGTTCTAATTAAATAATTCCGAAGATACTTTTAAAGCGAGGCTTTGATCATCAAAGAAAGTAAACTAATGGTTAGACCATATATTCTAAATAATTTTTGGTGAGAAGTACGTACTCATATAATATATATAATGGAATACAAAAATCAACCTATTCGAATAATCCCACTACTATATTTGCATATATGTATCATATATGTCACGACAAAATTCGCAATCAGTCGAAAGTGGATGTTAACACATAATTATCTCATAAAGTACACATGCACGCATGCATTAGACAACGATGTGTCTCTAAATATATTTTTATGTAAGAAAATTTGCGTACCATTTCGCTCAATGTAGAACTCCTTCGTGACTAGGGAATTTCGGAACTTATCTTATTTTTTCCTCGTCTTTTTAACCGTCCCAACAAGAGATCAATTAAAATTAAGTCAATAAAGGAAATCCTATATAATTGAACATAGAAGTGTATGTCTTGTCGTAATATTCTAACGAGAGTCGGATAAGAATCATAAGATCTGTTTGTGCGGGAATTGGCACCCCCAACATACAAAAACACTAATTCCTCTTTGTTCTTGAGCAAAAACCTAACTTGTTTTTCAAGAGATTTCATTTCTCCTTTTCTTGTATACTTTGATCTAAGTTCTTTAAGAGATTGTTACTGAATTTGTTTCTCTCCTAAAACAAATTCATTATGAGAAACACCAGTTTCTACAAGATCAATACATGATGACTAAAACATGTAGAAGGATCACCGTTGCGTTGTCATCTGAATTTGAATATGTTAGTATATATTAAAAAGGAAAAAAAATTTTGTTTTAAGGAGGGTTTATGTAAACTTAAATGATACAAAAATTGCCTAATTGATGAAATACTCTTAATAAAGTAAAATGGTTCAGAATACTTAATTAGGACTTATTTGGGCACATGCATAAATAATCAATGGTCTTTACGACCAAAATAAAAAAAAAAATTAATGATCAATGGTCTACTTATAGAGTTAAGGGCATTTACTTATATTTCAGAACCTCAAAATTAAAATTCTTAAATTTTTCGATTTGTTGGATTTTTGACAGATGATATGAATTGGTATCCAAATTAAACCCTGACCTAATACGAATGGTAATATATGTTTCGATTTGGGGTTATATATATTCATGCTTTAATAGGACGTATCTTTTTTTTCATTCAAGAAATTTGGTTTTAATAATATTTTCTCTGTTAATTTCAATTTTTAGTTCTGATATTACAAAGTGAATCCATTTAAATAATTTTAAGATATGGTTTGAGTTTCTGATCGAATGTGCAGTTCGATTTTATTATTTCTGTTCTTTTTGTATTTTAGTTTGTATTAGGTCATCTCCTTTAACTTGACTGAAACGACGGATTAACACAATAGGTCAAGGGAAAGCACACATGACACAAACCTTTGCTGCTTCGTAATGCTTACCAACTCGATATGGCATTAATTTGTATACAAGTGTTTGACTAATTTAATTTTATCTTATATGGCATAATGCATTATACTTGTTAAACTAGGTGATACCCCGCGCTACAGCATGTGATTATATATTTTGTTAGTTACTTTTTTTTGTAATTTGTATTTTTGTAATGTAGTTTTTTATTTTGATTTATTTTCTTTGTTTATATAGTGTTTATTTATATATTTGGAGTTATACAGTAAACTAGAAATCCTAATAGAGTAAGTAGTTTGTAGAATGTACCTTTTCACGGAAACAGATACACCGCAATATTGGATAGTAGTTTTGTAGTAAAATGCATTTGCTTGATAGGTGGCCAGTAATACACAACAAAATCAGCCGTAATAGCTCAATAATTTTGATCAAGCTAGGGATGCAATGGTTAATAACCAATTTTCATTGCATAAGTTGTATAAAACTCTAACTTTCATAAATGTAAACTGATTGTTGCTGGAAAAAAACAAAAAATTGATTGTTGTTGAATAAAATAACTCATAGTATATAAGAATGTAGTTTGGATATAGGAGAGTATAGCATAAATCAATAACTTAATTAATGAAATAAATAATCCTTACAATCAAAATATAGTTTGAGCGAACGTATTAGAAAAGTAAAAAAAAAACAAAAATGATTATAATTAAAATTTTCTGCTTGTGTGTTTCGGTTTTTTGGTGTTATGAGCTCTAGTGAATGAGCAGTATTTATAGACTTATAAGGAGATCCTAGGGTTGTAGGTGAGTGATTAGCAATATATGGAATATGCGAGTAATATACCAATGATTAAGAATATGCAATATTGGTTTCCATTTGCTATTAATTATATAATTTCCAGTTTCCATATAATCTAAATCGAAGATGTAATTAAGATATTCTAGTTTCTATATTCTTAAAATATTGAATGTTGTTTGATTTGTTTAATTAGCATTGAAGATCGAGATAATTTTGGGAACAAAGATATGGAAAGATTATCCTGATTTATGCTTTATTTAGGATACTATTATGGTTCTTAGAATCACAAAATATTCCTTTTTAAAGATTATTTGTTAAGATCGAATCTCGGTAATTAAGGAAATATCCGAATTTTTGGTAATTAAAATTTATGGTTTTCATTTAAATACCTTAAAAAAATGAAATTAGAGTGTTTGCCTATAACGAATAACTCTGTTTGGGATCTTAAATAACTAATCTTGAATGAAATAATATACTGGATCCGAAAAAGATTAATCTGGAGTACAAACAAATCCGCAGGTTTTTTTCCTTCTGTTGTCGGATATTTTAGGATCCGCGTCCCGACCCATAATTTTTTAAGTGATCGATTGAGGATATAATGGTCATTTGTTAAAAACGAAACTATAATTTAATTAGATTAAATTTTGTGATTCTCCAAATGAAAAACCTACCAAAACCAAGTCATGGTCCATTTTGAGTCTAGGGAGTACTTCTGCTTTAATAGCATAGATAATTCTCGAGGTTTACCACCGGTTTTTAACTGAATATAAATCAACACGTATAGACTACTTAATGCTTTTTTAGCTAAACTAACCTAACAACGGAATATATAGAAAATATTGTCTTATCTAACTGGAATTTGAACTTTAGTTCAGAAACTCCATAAGAAAAGTATAATATGAACAAATGATACGAACTACTGAAGAATTATGCCTACTTCAGTTAAAAACAAAGAGAAGCCATCTTCATAAATTCAAGAATCCCTGGTTCGTTCAAAGTTGCTCCAATCTTTTGTAGCTTATCAACCTTTCCAGACCGGCCCACCCCATCCCACCTCTCCTACTCCCACTTTTACCCCTTTCATATATTCCATCTCTCTACAAAACACTCTCCTATGCAAAATGAGGAAGAATCCTTCAAAGAATAGTCAATAACTTCCATGCATCACCGACTCCGGACAACCCCAAAACCCAAATTGTTATCTTTTCGAAGAGAAGAAGTTCATACAGAATTTATTTGAGGCTTTTTATTTGGTAAGCATACGTCGTGCTAGTTTGGTTACATTTAGATAGTTCTAAACCATAATGGACAAAAGTGCACTTAGTTATTCAAGTTTCTCTTATTATTATTTTTTGAATAACTAAGAAGTTTTGAACCGAATCCATACATTCTTTCAGACTCGAAACCAAAACAAATTATATGGTCTCGTCCCAAGCTAATTAATTAATTATATGGTCTTATAAGAGTCACTCGAACCAACGAGCCAACGACCACTATTCTTTTGCCGGAGATATTAATTACCAGTTGAACTATTACTTCTTGGTATTCAATTTCAGGTCTCTAGATAATAACAATAATGATTGTTAGAGGTCTTCATCTGGAAAAATAAAATCTTGAGAAGCATCTCTCTCGTATGTTGGTAAAATCTTGAGAAGCATCTCTCTCGTATGTTGGTATATGTATGTTACACGTACTTTAACAGAGTCATGTATTCATGCCTCTATGAGCTCATCTTCGAAGTATACTTTTTGACCTGATGAAACTAGACGGATTATATTATGAGTTTGGCTTAGTTAGACATGCACTATAAATTGAAGACTACACAAAGAAACTTCACGGTGATAGCCCATGTTAAAGTTTAAGCTGACTTTATCAAACGTCCAAAATTTTTTAGAATAGAGAGGGGATATAGTTAACGTGTCCCTCTTGAGGTTGATTTGAATTCTTTCAACAAGCTCATATATATACTTCAAAAGAATTTTGCCATGTATTGAGAAACTGCCCTGAGATATCACAAACCTTCTCCCCCCTTAGTTTCTCATGCTTAATTCCTCACATATTTAGACATATATTACAACTGTACAAAAGATTCTATTTATTACAAATACTTGAAGCATTTTGTAAATTTTATATATAAAAAAAAAAAAAAATTAGAGTTTGAATGGTTACAATGGTCAAAATAAACAAATCAATCAGCCATGTAATCGTTTTATTTTTTAAGAAAGACAACTAACAGCTGCATACCAATTTTATTTGTTTATAAAACAGTTCGTAAATGGTACATGACGATTTTTTTTTAGCTTTTTATGGATCAGCTACTGCTACGGACCATAATTGATAAATGGTGAATAAAAAGCGGTTCAATCCCTCAACTTTGTCCACTTCAGCCACTGCAAACCTGCAACCATTCGATCCGTTAATAAATATACGTACATGTAGGGTTAGAAACACCATTTGCATCACTTTTCTCTTGCTGGATAGCCTTACCAACTTTTAATACATATGAGTATTCTTTCTATTTAATTAACGTTTATAGTTCTTGCTACCAATTCACAAAGAAGACATTTCTTGTATAGATATTAACTCAAAGATGAACAGTATTTAAGAGTGTGAACTCGGCTCTGGAAGATACGACTTAATTAAGGAAACTTAAGTGGTTCTATATATAGATAAAATTAGAAGATAAGATATAATGAACAATATTGACATGTATTCCGGATAAAATAAGGTACTTACGTGATTCTATTAATAGTGACGAATAAAATAAGGTACTTACGTATTCCGACCTAATCATATCAATATCAGACATAATATATCCATGCAACTAACTCCATCCACTACTTGGTAAACTATTGACATGGCCAGTTGGCCACTATATATCGTTCGAACTAATCTTGAGTATGGTTTCAACGAAAACCCCAAGGTTAAAAGGCTGATTAAAACTAATTAGTGGAACTAGATATATTATGCATATAATTCGTAGGTATCTTTACTAATTCAGTGGCCACTACAGATAGTACTATTATATTTCTTTATCCTTAACTTTTTATATATCTATAAATAGATTCACTTAAGCCTCTTCTTTAATCATCTCTTCACAGTCAAGCTAGTCTACTTCCCCAACTACTAATCTTTCTAAAATTCAGTTGGTTGAAGATCCCTCAATATGGCTTCTAAAGCGTTATTGTTATTTGTTGTACTCATATTTCTGTTGGTAATTGGAATAGAAGGGAGGATACTTTTGGATAATTCAAAGAGTAAAGATGGTGAGAGCAACGATCTTTTGCGACGGTTAGGTTACAATGTTTCTGAACTAACGCGTATTGGTCGAGAGCTTTCCGTCCGAAACAAAGTGGATAGGTTTTCTCCCGGAGGGCCTGATCCTCAACATCACTCTTATCCTTTGTCTTCAAAACCCTAATTTGACTAGAGTATGTGTTGCACCCTGTCATGTATAATAATATTATTTAATATTATTACTATTTCACGTCAATTACTGTAGACTTCCGGAGTCAGTGTGATATTTGATATATTATAATTAAGCTGCAAGATGGAGGGGTCTCCTGAAGTGTACTTGTAATAAAATTTAATGACTCGATATTATTCTTCATGCGAACGACCAACTCCAGTATATTTAGGCATGCATGCTATGATATATAATTATAAGGCTTTTTTTCGTTTCCACAGGCCACAGCTCTTATATATTTACCATTATATTACTAAAACAATACTTTAACCACGAAAAAAAAACAAAATAATAGTTGTATGAAATAATAAGTATCGTACAACGTTTAATTAAGAAGTTGTTTAACCACCATAGAACCATTAGTCATCCTCCAAGCTCAGCAACAAAAATTTGACGTTGCATTCAATAGTATCAATTATCCTCTTTTTGAGCACAAACCAAATTTTATCAATCACATTCGTCAGTCAGACATCTTCAAGTTTGATGTCTTCAACGCCAACAATATCCACAGGCAGACCATTAACCAGATATATATATATATGTATATATATAGTATACATACCCTTACCCATAATAACATGCAACATAGTTTTTGATGCAACATAGTTTTCTTTAATGTTATTATATGCTGTGGTGTGGAATGAGTCCCATAAGCTGAGTATCCAAGAGTCTATCGTCGAGCTAAAACCATACGAGATATCGTACAAATAATTATTGATTTTCATTTTATCTTGATACTATGTGCTGAATTATCTGTGCCTCCCATCTTATATTGTGATGTAACTCAGTTTGTTGCTTTGATACTAGATATTAATTAGGTGTTAAACTTAAAATCCCACTCACCCAAAATAAATAAACAACACAAATGTGCGAGCTACATCCACTTCCTCTGTTGTGGATTTCACCTTTATCAACTGGATTGTTAATAAAATAAAAACATTTTCTATTTTCGCTTTACATCAATAGATACAAAACAAATATAATATAAGACAGAAGAACACGAAAAAACGAATGCATATGTAAGAACATGATGTGGAAGAAAATATTTTACATATAACGAACATGACATTATGAGATCAAACAGGAATTTTGTGATGTTGATCCGCTGACGGTTTTATCCTGAATCACCGGACTACATTTTGTATGTGCGGGCATTCATCACTTGCCTAGTAAATCTAGTTTAATATTCACATGGTTAGCGTTCCAAAAGGCTTATATTATACTGTAAACAACCTGGTCATAATTTCATCTCATCATCTCTCATTCTTGGTTTGGTTCAAGAATTTTAAATTAATTTCTTTTAATTTATTATTTCAAATTTAACGGAAAACTGCAACAAGTAAAAGTCAGAAGTCTTTTTTATTTTCTAAACTTCTATCTGAGTTCTTATTGATCAATGAATTTAACTTTTATATTTAAATAAGGATTGAATTAATGCACTATATACAACAAGAAAAAGCTTGCATCATCGAATTTTATCTTTTCTAAAGTAATACCAACTCTAAATCAGTTTACCTTTTAAGAATAGCATTTTTAATTATTAGTCTCACATGAAGAATATAATGTTGATAAAGAAAAAGAAAAATGACGTTAAAGAAAGCATGTAAATGGGACGGTGACCTTCGAAAACCTAAATACATGAACCGTGGCGAATTGTTTGGAACTAAAGTGTGGTGGTCACATAAAAGAAATCCACTTTTCGTAGTTAGCTCTGATGCTCTTTGTTTCTAGTTATATATTGCTATCACTTTCTAACGTGTAATGAAATATATAGGGAAATTTATAAAAATAGGCATTTTTTAGGAGTGAGATTCGGATTTCGGCATTATTACAATATTACATATAAACATCATTGTTGATGACTTTTTTGTCCTTTGCCTATGAGTGATTTTGTGAGACATGACGTCACATGAGAGAAGAAGTTCTCTACTTCTCTTCTAAGTTATAACGAAACTCCATTAAAAGATCCAGCAAACTTGAAGGATGTTCGACATCTCCACCTTCACTGATTGTTAGTTATGTTTAATTTTGAGAAACATGTGTTAGTGGCGGTGGACGTGTAGCTTCCGCGGTGGGCGCAAATCTTCGGTGGACGGTGGTAGACAGACAGTTTCGAAAGATGGTGGTGATGGCTTCAAGAGGCGATTCAGGTGGTATCTTCGACATGCGGCTTCCACAGTGTGAAGCAACACCGAACTTCCGATGAAACACTAAATGTCGACAAATCATCATAAACAAAAATTAGAGTCTAAGTTGTACTAGTTTTAATATTAATAATTTGTTCATGACTAACAAAAATTAAACCCTAAATTAAACACTAGTTAACTACTAGCAATTGAGAACCCAAACCGATTAATTTACAGTACACCATCCACAAAAAACATATAAAAAGGAGAGATGGAGTTGTAGTAAAGAGAGAGATGGAGTTGAAGAGAAGAGGGAGATAGAGTTGACATCAGCAAAACGAGGGCAAAAATGACTTTTTGCAACATTTGAGTGCCTAAATCTGAACACCATTTCGATAATGCCTAATTCAGAGGGACAATGGGGTTTTGATGCCTAAATTTTAATTAACTCAAATATATACTATGTTGGTAAAAGAATTGTACTTATATCACATATTAATTTATACTGATATCTATATCAGAGGTCGATATCAACAGAAAATATATTTTGAAGAAGTTTAAGAGGTAATAGGATTGGGTTAAAGTGAATTCGGATAAATTATCAAAAGTTAACCCGAGCCATAATATTAATCGGAAATATAGAATTTTGGTTTGAAACCTTTTAGTTTATATAAATAAAAAACGTGTAGTAGCCATGCCTGACATTTATTTTTGAAAATTGATCATCCTTACAAATGTAAAATATTTGAATTACTGAAAACAGTCATGTTATAGCAAAAAAAAAAGTGATGTGTATATACATATTCTATTTAAAAATGTTTTATTAAAACGTAATTACTAGTGCAAAAGAAATGATGACGGAGTACATAAACAAACTAGTTAACAGTGATTCGTTGTCACTTGATAAATGTTAAAGTATTTTACTTGATAAACCGATTGCGATCTATAAAGAGATCGAAAGATGTTAGGATTGACCGATAAATAATAAGTAGCGAACCAAGAAATTATTTTTACCGGAAACATAAAATAACATTTTTTCTATAAATTATAGTGTACAATATATTTTGAACTAACACACAAAAACACTAACATTTTTTGTTAACATATACACATTTTTTGCTAACATATTTTGAGAAACTCAGCCACTCTCCCGAAAACTATGTCAAGTTTACAGATGGTTACTTTATCAATTATCAGCACCCAAATGAGCGTTTGCAGCTAAGGATGAAAGGGTGGTATAGAGATGTTGGCATTTATTCTGATTATTCTCAGCGTCCCAACAGATCTATCATTTTGGTACTCACAGATCCATGACCATGAGTATGGCATCTTACTAATGGTATGGCATCTTACTAATGGCACTAGTGTGTCTCTAGTGAATATCTTTATTCACGGGTTTGTTGCATCCCGTCTAAATTTGAGTTTTTCTGGAACCATAATTATGCCCTCTGTACGTAGAGCCGATCGTGAGTAAAAAATGTTTGGAGATAGTTAACTGTATTTTGAAATAATTTCATTTTTTGCTTCCAACCATAAAACTATAAAACTCCGCTGATGCGTAGTACCGTAGAAAAAGGGACTCGTAAAATTTATAAATTGGCCAATATTAGATTCTACAAAAAAAAAAAAGAGAGTGATATATGTTGATACTGCCTTTCTTGAATAATTTTCACTTACGAAATTAAGCAACAAATTAAGGATTTTCAAAGAAAAAACTTTAATTTTCCTGATTTGTTTTGTCAACAATATCAGTATATATATATATAGATACATGTACATAAATTATTTTCTAATGTAGGTACGAATGTGCACAAGAAACAAAGTATTCCAAATAAATACATGATGACTGTATATACTTATATTATGTATATACAAATGTGCACAACAAACAAATTATTCCAAATAAGTACATGATGACTGGATACTTTTTCAAATATAGTGTTTCGTTGTTATGTTTTCCGTTTTTAATTCAATAGGTTTTTAGCTTTAAGTATGTGTAGACTTTGTCGACTAAGGAGATATCTATAAGAAATTAAATTTAATATAAAAATAATATCTAACTAACATTACATTATACCTAGATTCTTAATAATGCGTGTTAAAATAAAAAAAAAAAGATTCTTTTTTTTTGGACCAACAAAAAAAGATTCTTAATAATGCTTTGAACCAATCAAAAAATATTCTTAATAATTTTTCTTGATAAAGAGAAGTCTAATCTTAATGCGTCTATTATATATAGACTTTTATCATATACAAGCGTACGTCAATTCTGTTTTTTTTTTTTCTCTTAAATATAAGCGTCTATTCTAGCCATTAACGACGATATTAAGAAGTGAATCTTCAGTATGGTATCAAAATGGTTGTCCCATGAAAGGCTCAAGGGTCGATAGGATGTATAGAATATACACATGCATGTGCCAATTAATTGAATAATCACTATTTAAATGATAATTGTTTCTTCTTCTATTATTTTTTGTCAAAGTTCACTACACTTTTTATTCTTTTCGGGTGAATCACACCTATGCATGATACAATGCACAAAAAGAAAAGGTTTATGGTATTAGTGGTCAAAGTGATGACATCCACGGTTCGACATGATGTATTCTCTTTAGAAATAAGTAATGGTTATCTTGTTTGACAAAAAAAAAAAACAATGGTGATCTTATCTCTCTTTTGCTCATCCGCAAATATATATATATATATATATATATATATATATATATATATATTTTACGTCATTATCTCGTCCGGCCACCATCTTCTGTTGTTGGAGCCTCACCGGCGATTTGTCTTTATGTATTCAACGTAAATTAAAATCTTAGCTATTGAGACATATTTTCGATACATTTTCGTTTAACTATATATCAAATCAGCTAAAAGACGCTGCAAAATCAAAGTTCTATTGATTTTCTTTTCGACATAGAAATCTAAATAGTATCTAAGAGATGTGTATCAATCCATTAAAATCAGTTTTAAAAAAAAAAACTTATGAATCTTCATTATTTTATAAAGTTTTATAGAATAATAAAAAGATCGTATTAATAATTAGGGGTAAACACAAAATGAACATCATATTAATTATATTTTTTTCCGCTCCGCTCCATTTCTTTAGATCAATGATTTTCTTGATTAATTGTATATGATTCATACCTAGCCTATCAAGTGTTGAAATACTTTTAGAATCAAGATATTTTATGTTAATTGTTTTAATAGAAAAAGAATCAAACTTTGGTAGAAGAAACTGAAATATCCTACTATATTAATTGGGAAGTACAAATATAAAACTAACCTTAAAATATGTAAAAAATTACATTCAATTGCCATTAGAAAATATTAGTTAAGCTTAATTAATTAATTTAAATAAATATAATTAATTTTTAAAAAAACACTCACAGATCAAATATAAAAAAATCTAGAAAAATATATTTTCTCTTTCTCTAATAAATTATGGACGAAATTACTAAATATTTTTTTTTTAAAAAATATATAAAGCAATCAGAATTTTAAAAACTAAGATTTTATATCCAAATATACAATTTAATTATTTTTAAAAACTAAATTTCGAAAATTTTGTTAATATTTCAAATTATGATTTTCTTATCATCTTTATTTTATTTTATTTACAAATTGTTTGAAATTTTCATATAATACTTATGATTAATAAAGTGCATAATTTTTTTTGCATATGTTGTGATTTAAATTTTTAAAAACGAAGATATATTAATCAATCTATGAAAAATGTATGTTTTAATTTCCACATTGGCAGGTTGGTAAAACAAAATTATTATAGATGATAAATTAATAATTTTTATTTGCTCACAATTATAATTAAAATTACTACTTAATATTTCACCAAATAATGATGCAAATACAAAAAAACAAACAATATAAAACTGTAATATACGTCAAAAATAAAATACTATAATATTCCAAAATATTTAGTATTTAAATAGACTAATAGATTTAAAGAATAATTAAAAATAAATATTATCTCAAACAAAATAGTTTTTTTTAAATATATAACAATAACTTTTATTATTATATTATAATTTTTTTAAAAATTGTTTATCCGTGCTTAAAGCACGGGGTATCTTCTAGTTATATATTTTAAAAAATAATACCATATTGGATAAAAATGTCAGTAAAAAAGGGCCTCCAAATAGTTTGAAATGTTCAGGTTCATAATTCTGTCGTAAATAGTAAAAATATTTAAGATAAAGTAAATTCAAAATGGTTTAATTAGGGACATCTCTTAGAATGATATGTGGCACTTGCGAGTTGCGATGTGGGTAAATAATATAAATATATAATACAATTGGAAGTGCAAATATATAAGCGGAAGTAGAAAAATATTTTATATAAATTAACAAAAATGAAATGAAAAAAAAAACTCTATAAGTAACATCGACGAAAATTAATTAGATCTTACTACTAACTTGCGAATTATGAATTTTGAAAGGTTGCTCGAGCCCATAAGCCTTAAAGAAAAGTAATTTGGCCCGATCAATTAAATTTATTTTAAAGTACCCTAAGTAATATTTTTTCTATACCCAAAGTTCTCCTTCCTTTTTAAAATCCATATGTATATATTAACTGACTATTTAATGGTGAACCATTTGATTAACCCTGTCACAAAAGAGTGGCGTTTGTCTATTTTTCAGGAGTTTATAGATTTGGAGGATATTTAGATTATTCGGATTTTGGCTATTAGTAAAACTTTCAAGCCGGATCGGTTGGTATGACACTATTCTAAATCAGAGAAATATTGCTATAGACTTGCACGGGAATTGGTTGAAGAGGTTGAGTATGGTCCGACATGTACAGCTCTTTGAGCTCATGCTTGGAAACTTAAGGTTGCACCAAAAGTTAAACACTTTTTTGGCAAATTGCATTCGGTTCTCTCCCTGTGTTAGAACGGCTGGTTCAACATGGTGTTCAGTGCAATACAAGGTGTAAAAAGTATTACTCGGCGGTCGAGTCTATTAATCATGCCCTCTTTGAGTTCCCTCGCTCCAGGGTTGTTTGGGATTTATATCCGGTTCGGGCTACGTAAGAGAGTTTTCCCTATGATTTCTTTTTCAAGTTTGGATTTTATCTTCAGGTGTGGGTCCTCTCATCAGGGGAATCCGGATAGTCATATTCAGTTACCATGGATTGTATGGTCGCTTTGGAAAGACAGGAACAAAACTTTTTTCCAAGGAATAGAGGCAGAACCATCAAATATTATTAATCAGGCCCTATGTGATAAGTTATTATGGGAAGAGGCTTTTTCCTTCGCGGAAACTTCGTCGGCTTCTTCTTCAGCTTTGGTTGTCCACGATCAATCGATTCGCTGCCAGATTGATGGTTCATGGAAAGCTTCAGATGTAAACTCAGGTTTGGGATGGTGGTGATGTAATAGTGAGAATCAAACCTTATTATTGGGAGCAAAGTGTCTTCGACATAGTCCTTCTCCCCTTCATTCAGAGCTAGAAGCTTTGTTGTGGGCTATGGAGAGTACATTATCTCTGGAGGTCTGACTTGCCAGAGTTTCGAGACGGACTGTGCAAAGCTAGCTAGTTGCGATGGTGCAATCCCCTGAAGACTCCAACCAGCTGGATGATTTTAGTTTGCTCAAGGATTCTTTCCCGCTTTTCTCCTTGTCCAGGATTCCATGTGCGTCTAATTTGAAGGCGGATTGCCTTGCTAGAACCTCGAGATCTCTTACTTCTATAATTTCTTTTGTAAACTCCTTTCCTCCAGTTTGGACAACCAATTTTAGAGTTATGTTTTAATTAATGTTTGGTTGACAAAAAAAAAAAATACTAACTGACTCTTCTCATCAAACTCCTGCTTGTAAGAAGCAGTCTAAGTTAGTTAGACTATTTCCAATAGATTTCCCTATTTTTATCTCTGAAATAGAAAAACTCTATAATGAAGATGAGTTTTACTCCAACACACCTTTATTTTCATCTCTAAAATAGAGGTTGTTATTTTTTCCTCTATGTATAGAGGAAATCTTGCGCTTTAAAATTGTTTAAAAGGAAAACATATTGCAAATATATTTTGCTATGCCATTTTTTTCTGGCTTAAGATTTTCAACTTTTCTATAAAAAAAAATTGAAACTTTTTCGAAATGGATAGAGATTTTTCTTTTCATTAGTCATGGATAAAACATAATGAAAAAAAATCAACAAGTTTGTGAGCAACAAAGTTACTATGGAAAACAGTGAATTGTCGGAAATTAAAGAAGGCGTTACAAAAACGATTCTTAAGCCATTTTAGAACATCGTGTCATCAAGTGACTTGTCCCAAGAATAGTTTGCAACATATTGCGGTATTAAGGAACGGCCTGGTCGCATCGGTATGTGTTGCGCAATGCCCTATCAAAAGTTTCCACTCGTGATGTTTGTCAACCTAAAAATTAAACCTTCATGGAATTACATGTATGTCAGAAAGTTTTATTGTCGGCTTAAAGTCGTGACGATGAGCAAAGATGAGACCAAAAGTGACTCGATAACTATCCAGGTTCAATAATTCTTCCCATAAAAGAATGTGTTTGTATAGTGGGATGGTCTTATCACTTGAGGTTGTAGGGGCCAAAACTTAAGAAGTTTGAGGTAGTGACACACTTACCCAGGTGTGACTATCGTTTTACATTAGGACTAGAATTGGATCCGTGCTATAGCACGGGTTGAAATTCCTTTGATCTGTATTATAATTTTAAAATAAAATATAATTTATAAGACGATTTAGCATTGTAAACTGAGAAATAATTGTTGTTATTATTATTTTTTTTTTGTATGAATATGCGAGATGTATTTTGGTGAATGGAGATCTGAATAATTTATATCAATGTTTTTTAACCAGGACCGGAATGGCCGGTTGGTTCGATCCAATCACAACTCGATAGGTATTCCGGTCCGGGTAACCTCTAAAAACCTAATAAAGAAAACCCGCAAAAAACCAGGAAATCCTGCTAAAAACCCATGAACCGGTGGTTGAACCGGCAGGTCGGACCGGGTTGTCGGTCTCAAATTAAAATATCTTATTTTCGTCACACTTTAAACTCAAACCAAATTAAAACTAAATGTTGTTATTTATAAAAGAATCAGTTAGTTATTTTATCTAATCATTTAAAAATTTAATTTTAGTTGTATAGTACTTAACTATGTATGTTTTGTTCATATATTTATAGAAAAGTAGATGTTATATTCATAAAATGTAATCAAACTAATAAATTAATTGACCCGTAATTCAATCGGTCCGAGTTGTTGACCCAATGAACCGAAAGACTTCTGGTTCACTTTCCAGTCCAATTTTAAAGACATTGATTTATATTAAAAGCTTGGAAGGGTGTTAGGTCAGATTTTATTTTGAAATCCACAATAAAATCTCAGAAATCATGATTAAGTGTGATTAATTGCCAAGATTTTATTTGTTAACATTAATATATGAACTATCAACTTGTAACCAATTAATATATGGATTAATCTATAACCTATGTATAACCTATTTATAACCATTTATAACCATTTATTAAAATTATAAAGTCTACCAAAATCATGCTGTGTACTTCCCTTTTATTAAAAAGGGGATTTATTGTATGCCATAATATTATATTTTAAGTTAATTGTACGATGATGTGATGAAAATCATAATGGTCGTCGCACTTCAAGCTAATTGTATGTGTTCTAATTATCTGTTCATATTTCACCAACAGAGTGTTAACTATTTATTAGATCTACATGCAGAAAGAAAAAAAAAAAATCTTAATGGTTACAAATTGTTGCAGAATACAATGTAGAAAACATTAAAAATAATATACATAACTCTAGGTTTTAATTATAATTTGAGCCCGAAAAAATAAATAGAAACTGTAATTTACAGTCCATAAAATTAGTCTCGCATGGCAAGAAGAGGCAAATAACCCTTAATCCCCTGACTCATCGCTAACTGGTCGACGAGATTTTCGTATTATCGCATACAATTAATGGTCAGATTAGAAACATGTCAACAACCTCAAAGAAATATTTCAATGAACCGATTAAAATCTATGACTTATCCAAACAAATGGAAGTATATATGTGCACGAACGGTCGTATCACTAAGTGCAACCTTATCTAATTGCAATTCTATCATTCAATATGGAAAATGTTTAACAATCTTTGAAACACGGAAGAGCTCTAGACTAGGCGCAATGTATCCGGCGGAGACACATCGCCGGTCGGGGTCCCATTAATCGTCACAGCAGAAAAGACAAACGATAGAATTCTGAAAAGGCAAAAAGAAAACATGAAGTGCGCACGTGGCCACTAGAGTATGCCGCCTGAATGAATCTGTCTTCTTTCTTTGGGCCACATGACCATCACTTTAAAGAGAGTTTAACCGTTAGTTTAACGAAATTTGAATCGACTTACGTGGACGCACCCAACAAACACAAACTCCAGACTTTGATCTATCAATGAAACTGCCTTCGTTTTTTATTTATTTAATATAAAGTATCTAATATTAATTTGAGTTCGAGAGGGAGAGAGAGCGATGTGAGTATATATGGCGCCGTCATTGCACGATGTAACGTATCTTCTTAATTTATTATGGCTTTCATTCTTTCTTTTTGATTTAGTTTCCGATAACGGAACTTCACCAAAACCATAAGCATCAAAAGAAATTTTATGTATCTTCCATTAACTATAAACTAGCATAAGAAGAGATATTTTTATATGAAATATTTATTCATTTATTTGTAAGATTTTGATTTTTCCTATATTTTGAATTATGATAAAATCTTATTAAATTTTATGAAATGCTGCAAATAAATTGGATTAAAAATTATTCCCAGAGTGGATACATATTGGAATACTGTTGATTCAAACGGAACGAAACATATCATAAACATAACCAAAGTTTCGGATATTCACCTCGTATCCCTCCATAATGATAAAACAAAAAAGAGTATTAATCCAACAAAATTTCCTTGTTTAGAGCCTCTACGCATTCTATTATATATATATATATATATATATGTATATTAAAAATAAATTAAATCTTGTTGATGAAAATAAATAGCTAATTGAATCATTGGAATCTAGTACTTAGGTGCCTTCTTAGGTTTTGGAAGGGATAGATAAGGTTTTTGAAGGGCCATTGTCACTTTCATGCATATGCTTTACTTTTCTTAATCACCTAAAGTTATTCTTTTCACAATAAACTATACACATATTAATGTGGCAAATAATAGAAAGAAAATTCTTTAAGAAGATATATCATTATGTTTCATTAGCAAACATAACTTAAATTAGAGAGAGGAGGAAACCCACCGATATATATATACATATAGATATATATATATATATCTGTGGATTGGATTACCTGAATTCGTTTTTCTTTGAGTAGAACTATATTTCACTTTGATTAAGCTCAACATTGCGTCCAATGTTGGCCATGATACAACCTTAAATAATCATAAAACTTTTTTCTTTCAGTTTCCTGTTGTTGCAAGGACGAACCGACGACTGATCATACATACCGGCTCCAACAAAAGTATTTTTATGCACCAATTCAAAACATTTTCTAATGTTATGAAAACTACGTATAGATCATATTATGTACTATATTCGTCGTTAAAAAACATGTTATGTATACGTCTGTAAGATCATGTTAAACGAGTTTGAAGTTTGAACACAAATAATCTTTTGAACAATGATGAACTATGCAATCACTATATTGCATTCAAGCTAACGAAATCCAAAGTTGGCAATACCAATAGTATTTAAACTTAATTCTCTCGATCTCAATCAAATATCTCAAAGATTTCCAGCTCTTTAAATAGTTTTAGTATCGTTAATCACATCTGGTTAATAAAAGTTAACTGTATTGTTTCTTGTGTTTGTTCTTTGATTTTGGCGTAAAAAAACAAAATTCGTAAAAGTTTGTTGTTTCTTGTATCTTGTTTACTTGTTCTCTGTGTAGAAGAATTGTTAGCCAACGGAATTTTAAGAACTATCCCAGGAAAACATAAAGAAAAATCAAAAACTGCACGCACGTACGTATACAAAACTATATATTTATTTTGGGTCGATGGATAATATTATCTATGAATCCTTTTAATCTCTACCTCTAGTTACACCTAAGATAATAGTCAAACCGAATCTAAGAGCATCAAATTTACTGACTTGTAATCTAGTCACGCTGCTATTTTTGTGGCCTCACTCCAGCCACCATCTTAATGACTTAAACTATGTTGTGATTACTGACCTAATTCCTTCTCAGATTATTCTTTTGCGTCACATTAATACCTTAAAATAATCCAAGCATACTTTTGTCGCCGACTCGCCGTTGGTTACTTTTTCTTTTTAGTTGTCTAATGTATAGTATAACCGAATAAAAGTGAAAATGGATAAACTTTGTGTTAGGACCTACAGAGCATGTGGATATATGTCGGTCCGACATAATTCCCCATGTGGGCAATACTAATTTGTCGAGCTTATGACCAATTATTATATACTATATCTTAACTACCAAAGAAAAAAACTGACCAGAGGATGTGGTTGTTGAGTGGCAAAATTCGAATGGAAATGATTCTCTTATAGATCCAAGTTATGGGATCAAAATTTACGTATCTACGTATTTTTACTATTGGTCACTTAATGACTACAGTAAACGTTCTAATCAACCTAAAAAAGAATCTGGTTTTCATAGATCTTAATGATTAGTTTGAGAAAAAATTCCTCAAGATATAGCATAACAATCGGTCAAATATTAATCATAATATTAAGTATGACATAAAACTCTTTACAAGACTAAATCATAAACCTTGAATCATCACTTATATACTAGAAATTACTCACTCAAATACAAAATATGCATATTACCAAAAACTATAACTTGTTTCATAACAAATAAATGAAAGATAAATTGTTTCAAATTAATCAACAAAAAAGTTCATGTTACTTTAGTTCTTTTTATTAATTTTCGGTATGTATTCTGTTACATGACGCAAATACTCTTTGGTAATTCTCTCAAATAATCCAACAGGACTGATGACGGTGATCAAGTTACAAGAACTATTTAGTTGTTTTGACTCAATGATAGCTTATCTAAAATCTTCTTTATATATAAAATAAGAACTTAGTAAAAAAATTTCTATAGTAGTATATATAGCCAAATCACAGTGATATATAATATGAAACAAAGACACCTTATACTGGTGTTTGACACGAACATAGATTAAACGGTTTGTAGATAAATTGTCGGCGACTTCTAATCGTAAGCCTAAGAACTGCCTTCTATCAGGGGGTTGGCATGTACCTTTTGTCAAATTAATTATTTTGCAAAGTGTCTAGTCAAATTATATTCCTATTCCACCTTAGCCAAATTTCATTATGTCACTTGTCTTCCTTTCTGACTTGGTCGGACAGAGAACAACTCTTTCTTCATCTCCTTCTCAAAAAAAAAAAAAAAAAAGTTGACTGGACGGATCAGAAACAACAATGGACCACTCTTTCTTACTTGTCCCCATAGGATAACACTTTTACCCGAGACTGACTATTTTGAGGTTGTCCTCCTCTATTATTTCAAGATGTAGACCACACTTAACTATACTTTTATCTCGAACACATGCATTCTCCTAAGTTGTTTGTGGTGAAACAGTTAGTTGATAGGCTTATTGGTTACAATTCGTCATAATTATATGTAGAAAATTCTTACGGGTGTATGTACTAGCTCTATTACGAAAGCATTATCACAATGATACTAATACAATGTTTATCATACAAGACACCGTTTCTTTTGTTATATACAAAAGATTCCTGGTACCTACGATGATATATTCGACGGTTGTGAATACCGGTAGGATAAATCCATAACAAATAACAAAAGCAAATTCAAACTAAAATATATATACCTTGTAGTAGTTTAGCATAAGAATCTAGATTAGTTGTAAATTTTATATTATCCTAATGAACGTTATGTCAAACCTTTTAAATTCTTAATCAACTATATGCATGTAAAGTCAATTCTTACTGGTCCCTGAATTATAGATTTCCCACCTGAGAACTCCGAGCACTATATCAATTGAATAACCCATATATACCACGACTAACGCCTCTGTGTCCGTGCATTAAATTCTATAATAATACTAAAATATGAATCGTATTTAGCTTTTGTTTGCTGTGGATCCCATCATGTTTCTCTCCACTGACCCAAACTACTCTCGATTCAAAACCTACTCAACTTATGTTGGTGTTTCTCATTTTCTATAAATAATAGAAACTCGCAACGCATACAAAGCCATCATACTCTTTCAGCATCATCTCAGTTGCATCCCTCTCTCACAATCTCTGACAAGCCCCCACAACTCACATTTCTTCCTCTCAGTCACCTTCTATATGGCGAATTTGATCCTTAAGCAATCTCTAATCATAATCCTAGTCATATTTTCATCACTAATCTTAAGTTCTCAAGCTCGAATCCTCCGTGCATATCGTGCCTCATCCATGAGCAATATGGACAGTCAGGTTCTACTACGAGAACTCGGGTTTGATCTCTCTAAGTTCAAAGGTCATAATCAGAGGCGTTTTTTAGTTAGTTCTGACAGGGTTTCACCAGGAGGTCCGAATCCGCAACACCATTGAATGGTCATTACCTATATAAAAACTTTATCGAAGACCCAAGCACTAATAAATGTGAATGAACCATATAAATATCGTTATTTCTATGTTTTTCACTTCTCTGTCTTTTTTTTTCTGTAAACCTTACGTACAATTTTGTTGTATCAAGGTTTTCGTATTCTTGTACCACCTTACCTTGATCCATCAAGCTTTTTCTCTGTATGTTTCTTGTGTCTCCAATGAGTTACCTTTTATGTAACAGCAATTGGCTAATAATCAATATTCCCCTGTCTTTTAATTTGCGTTTGAGCATTACAAAGATAGAGAAATATATCGAATGAAATTAGCACTTCAAAATGCAAACGATTATTTTTGCAAGTAGGGTTATTGTGAGGTTTTAGAAAGTTACTATGAGACTTCTCAAATGGATATGAATTTGAAAAAAAATTTTGGGTATTATGCAATATTGTGAATTGTATCAATTTTATAGTCTCAGCTTAGATAATTAATGCTCAACAAAAGATAATAACGAGGCTGTATTGCGAGTTTGTTATTAAAGCAAGGCTGTATTTTGTAAAACATCCCTGAAACTTTTATACTTTTGGCTTTCAATATATTTACATAAAACAAATTAAGAATCAGTTAGAAACTTATGTCGATCAGTGACAATCTTAAAACTTCTTATTATTTCTTTTTTTTTGAAAACAATTTATTAGCTCAAATGAGCCAATTGGCTGAGAAGTTGTTTACACATAAGACACATAAGACATGATGCGGAGATGTACACGTTTGGCGTGCTAAAGAATTCACATTTACATTTGCATTTTTAGAAATAAAAAATAAAGAGAAAAAAGAAAACTGCTATTTGTTAATCTTGATTGTTTCGAGGTATGTAGAGAACACTGACCAATCGTCAGTCGAGAGGAGAAAACATCATTTTCACCAAATCTGAACAGTTTGTATAAAAACCTACATCCTGGAAATCGTGTTCAATCATGCACTGTATAGCACATATGAAAGTTTTGACTTCAATATGTTAAAATCTTAGAACTTATATGAAAAATATATCACCCAAAAATAATAATATTGTTTAACAAATTTAGTTATATAATAAATTTTAAATTTGTTTAAAATTAAACCAAGAATCATGTAACAAGTGTGAGAACAACTCTCTCATTCTCTCTCTTACTTTTTTTTAGTTAGAGACCACAACAGAGATGCTCTTACATATTTGCCTATATTAGATAATTAGATAACCTAGACAGATGACTCTTTTAGTAAATCTACATATAACATAACACTAAATGCTACCAAAATGATTTTTATCATACAAGGCATCATCTTTTGTTATAAAAAGAACTCATGTTTAATTACAGCTAATGTTGTTTTATTTGTCTCGTCTGTTAAAAGATCTTTAATGTTATGAATATAGAGTTTAGGGATAAAGCTCTTGTTATTCTTATTGATTATTCCCAAGGTTACATGCATATATATAGTAGAGTACAAATCTTTAGTTTAAACCGACATAAGGAAGTAATGGCCGAGTAAGGCTTCGGCTAATGGGCCGAAGGTGTGCGGACTGAGTATAGCCGATGGACCGAGACTCCATGGATAATATACGGGCCGGTCTAGTGAGTCCACTAAGTGTTTCACAACATTCCCCCTTGGACGAAATGACCGTGCCTATGTTGGATGGGATCAACGCAATGTGCTTGGGGGATGCTGCCTCATTAAAACCTTACCAGGAAAACCCATTGGGACAAAACCTTGGTGAAGAAAAAAGAGTACAGCACACATTGCTCTCCCTGTTCCAAACATCACTCCAAGTCCCTAAGTCTCCGCATCCCAATCTGGTGCGCGAGCTTCTTGAACGTTGTTGTCGGTAGTGATTTGGTGAAGAGATCGGCTGAGTTGTCACTTGACTGAACTTGCACTATAAGAACTTCTCCTGCCTTTTGTAGTTCATGTGTATGGAAGAACTTTGGTAATATGTGCTTCGTCCGATCTCCCTTGATGTAACCTTCCTTGAGCTGTGCGATGCATGCTGTGTTATCTTCATAAATTACGGTTGCTTCTTTGTTGTCTTCCAATCCACTGTCTGTCCGAATATGCTGAGTCATGGACCGCAACCAAACACATTCACGGCTGGCTTCATGCATTGCTAGTATCTCTGCGTGATTTGATGATGTGGCTACAAGTGTTTACTTCATAGAACGCCAAGAGATTGCTGTACCACCGTGTGTAAACACATAGCCTGTTTGTGATTTCCCATTGTGTGGATCAGATAGATAACCTGCATCAGCAAAACCAACTAAACTATCTTTGTTATAGTTAGTGTAATATAGACCAAAGTCTGTCGTACCCTGTAGGTATCGCAGAACATGTTTTATACCATTCCAGTGCCTTATGGTCGGACAAGAACTATATCTTGCTAGGAGGTTCACGGCAAAACTTATGTCTAGTCTAGTGTGGCTAGCCAAGAACATTAACGCTCCTATAGCACTGAGGTAAGGCATTTCAGGTCCGAGAACTTCTTCATCGGCCTTCTTAGGAGCAAATGGATCTTTATTCACTTCTATGCTTCTCACAACCATGGGGCTAGTCAATGGGTGAGCTTGCTCCATATTAAACCTCTTGAGTACCTTTTCTGTATATGCCTTTTGATGCACAAGGATACCATTGTTTCTGTACTCAAGCTGCAATCCCAAACAAAATTTTGTCTTGCCTAGGTCTTTCATCTCAAATTCTCTCTTGAGATATTCTACAGTTTGGGCAATTTTCCCAGAGGTTCCAAGGATGTTCAAATCATCCACATAGACTGCTATTATCACAAATCCTTTGTTTGCAAACTTCTTAATAAATATACATGGACTGATGGGGTCATTCCTATAGCCTTTCTTTGCCAAAAATTCGCTAAGTCTATTATACCACATTCGACCACTCTGTTTCAGTCCATAAAGCGATTTGTCTAGCCTTATGCAGTACTGTTCTCGAGAACCACTCTTATCTTTGAGTTCTATTCCCTCTGGTAATCTCATATAGATTTCATTATCCAGTGGACCATATAAGTAAGCAGTTACAACATCCATTAACCGCAAATCCAGTTTTTCTCTTACAGCTAGACTTATTAGATATCTAAAAGTCGTTGCATCCATCACAGGGGAGTATTTCTCCTCATAATCTATTCCTGGTCTTTGAGAGAATCCTTGTGCTACAAGCCGTGCTTTGTATCTCACGATTTCATTCTTCTCATTTCTCTTTCTTACAAAGACCCACTTATGTCCAACTGGTTTAATTTCAGGTGTTATCCTTAAGATCGGACCAAACACACTTCTCTTCTTCAAAGAGTTTAACTCCACATTAATAGCTTCTTTCCATCTAAGCCAATCTTTGCTTTGAGTGCACTCTAATATGGATGTGGGTTCTAGATCCTCATTTAGCTCAAGTGCTACCTTGTATGCGAATATATCATCGATGTCGACATCCTTACGGTTCCAAGTAATTCCAGACATGATATAATTTATTGAAATCTCATTATTATCAATATTCTCAGGACCTAGAGGTTCAGCGTCCTGAACCCCATCCGGCTCCTTATCATTTGTCGCGGCCATGTTTGTACTCTCGGTAATTCCCTGAACCTCGGTCTGTTTTACACCCTTAGACTTTCGAGGATTTTTATCTTTGGAACCTAATGGTCTACCTCATTTCAAACGGGTTTTAGACTCTGTAGCAACTTGAATATTGTGTTCCTTCTGAACATCAATTCGTACTGGTGCATTGCAAGCTGGTATGTACGATTTTGTCACTCTCTTTGGGTCAGCAAAGGAATCTGGCAATTGGTTAGCTAGCTGCTGTAAATGTATAATCTTTTGAACCTCTGCATCACATGCTAGAGTTCGAGGATCTTGCCAATTTAAGGATGTTTGATTCCATGTTAATTCCTTGACCAGCTTGCTAGTCTCACCACCCAATACAGGGAATTCGGACTCAATAAATTGACAGTCCGCGTATCTGGCCTTTAATAAATCTCCTGTGAGTGGCTCGAGATACTTTATGATGGTGGGAGACTCATATCCAACATATATTCCCATCCTCCTCTGAGGTCCCATCTTAGTTCTCTGTGGTGGAGCAATCGGTACATAAACGGCACAACCGAATGTTTTGAGATGGGATATGTCTGGCTCATGACCCGTTAATAGTTGGGATGGTGAATATTTGTGTTCACTAGATGGCCTGATGCGTATGAGCTCTGCTGCATGCAATACTGCGTGTCCCCAAGCCGACACAGGAAGCTTCGATCTCATTAACAATGGTCAAGCTATCATTTGTATTCGTTTAATGAAGGACTCAGCCAGTCCGTTTTGTGTATGGACATGTGCCACAGGATGTTCCACACTCACCCCCATGGACATACAGTAATCATTAAATGCTTGGGATGTGAATTCACCAACATTATCTAGATGTATAGTCTTAAGTGGAAAATCTGGAAAGTGTGCTCTTAGCCTTATAATTTGAGCCAACATCTTTGCAAAGGCAAGATTTCTTGTAGATAACAAGCAAACATGCGACCATCTGGTTGATGCATCTATCATCACCATAAAATATCTAAACGTCCCACTAAATGGGTGTATTGGTCCGCATATATCACCTTGTATCCTTTCCAGAAAGTTTAAAGTCTCTCTTGTGACTTTTACTGGTGAAGGCCTTATAACAAGTTTCCCTTGTGCGCATGCTACACACGTGAGATGTTTAGGGATAACTTTCCTTTCACTTAGGTTGTGCCCATTCGAACTCTTAATCAGTTTACGCATCATGTTCGAACCCGGGTGGCCTAGCCGGTCATGCCATAAAGTGAACTGTTCATTAAACATTCTATGCTTTGCCAAGTTAGCCTCTATCATATTAATCTTAGCATGGTATAAACCAGTGGCTAGTGCAGGTATAGTCTCTAGGACCTTCTTTTGTCCTTTTACATTTTCTGTAATGTATAGGAACTCTCTAGTTCCTTCACCCTTGGTTTCCACATGATAACCATTTAATCTTATATCTTTAAAGCTCAACAAGTTTCTCTTAGAGCTGGGTGAATATAAGGCATCACTTAACTCAATGTGTGTGCCATTAGCCAACAAAATGTGAGCCTGGCCGTAGCCCTCTCTATAAGGTTTGCTATACATGCAATTGTACTAACATTGACATTTTTCATGGTGAGGTTTATAAAATATCTTTTATCTCTTAAAATAGTGTGGCTGGATCCACTATCCACCACTAGTTCACTCATATCCTCAGCCATGTCTATAAAACAACATTTGTGTTTTAATTCAATAAGGCAAATAATTTATAAAATAAATCCTTGAATTTAAACCAAATCAATTATCCAATACATAGAAATAAATCAAAGCATAAAAGCATAGTTTTAAACCAAAATAAAACCGAAAATTCATTCATCCACTTTAAGGAGATCGGAAGTCTCTAGGGAGTCATCATTCTCATGATCGAAGTCTCCTTCATCATCGAGATGCACCAAGTTAGCTTCTGGGTTTTTCTTCAAACTTTCTTGATATGCATCAATAAGATGTTTGGGAGTTTTGCAGTTTCTCATCCAGTGGTTTGACATACCACATCGGTGACAAACCGATTTTGCCTTAGCTTGTGGCTTGGAGATACCACGGCCTCTACCACCGCGTCCGCAGCTGGCTTGGCCTCCTCGACCACCACGTCCTCTGCCACCACGGCCACGGCCGTAGTGTCTCTCTCTGTGGACGTAGTTGGTCTCTTTAGGCTCCTTAGGCTCTGCAGGACTTTTCTTTCCCAAATCCACTTTGTGTGCTTATGGTAATGGGGCTGTACCAGGAGGTCTCATGGCACTATTCATCAGCAACAGTTCATTGTTCTGCTCAGCTAGCAGTAACACCTCATTGAGTGCCCCATACTCGGCATACTTTGTTTGCCGGTATTGTTGCTGAAGAACCATGTTGTTAGGACTAAAGGTAGACAAAGTCTTATCGATTAGCTCCTTTTCTGTTACCACAGTACCACACAGCCTAAGGACTGAGACAATCCTAAAAAGCTCAGAATTATATTCGTCTAGGGTTTTGAAATCTTGGATCCTTAGGTGTTTCCAATCATACTCGGCCTTTGGAAGGAGCACCGTCTTTTGGTGCCCGTATCTGCGTTTAAGCGTTGTCCAAAGGTCGAGAGGATCCTTAATGAATAGGTACTAGTTCTTGAGACTCTCAGCAATGTGGTGATGCATGTGCTGGATACACTTATTCTTTTGCTTGTCCGAGGTCTTGTTACCCTCTCCGACACACTCGAACAAGTCTTTTGACTTTAAGTTGATCTTGGTGTTCATTGCCCATAGCAAGTAGTTGTCACCAGAAGCATTCAAGACTGGATAGTCTAAGCTCTTAAGGCTTGCCATCTGCATATAACAGAAACAGACATCTGAATATTAGCATGCGATATTTGAGATCGAACCATGCACTTCAATCAATAGGACATGCGATATTTGAGATCGAACCATGCCTTAGGCCATGCGATATTTAAGATCGAACCATGCCTTGCCATATTTGGTTTTTGGTTTAAATTCATGCATGCAACAAAAGCAAATAGTCTAATGCATGCAACAATTTTAGATAGGATTTCCTTTTTCTTAAGTTTCCTATTTAGTCTAGGATTTAATCTTTTAAAACTTTTGGATAATTGCTATAATTTTAGATGTTTATCCTAATCAATATTTTTAATTCCGAATTCATGTTTTCATGTTTATGGAATTTTAACAAAACTTTTTCTTTTGATCGGATTCAATCCTAGATCACAACTAATTCATGCAGCCGATTTTAATCATCCTTAAGCAATTTTTGATTTCTAATATGAAGCATGAACAATCCAAGTTTTAAATCTCCTAGAACAGTTAGATTAATGTCTCTATGCTTCTAACAATTTAATTCTAGGTTCTTATGCAACAAAACAATTCAAGCAACATTAAACAATCAATCCGATTTTAAGCTTGACAAAGTTTGGTGCAATTATCAATCAATCTAACAACCTAACAATCCGATTTTAAGTCTTAGGATTTAAGGAATTTAAACTTTGTTAGATTGTGTACTTGGATGTTTTAGGGTCCGATAGTTTTAAGGTTCAATTCGGTCATAGGGTTTTGAGAGGGTTCGATATTGTTTACCTTAACACCACAAGGATTCTGACCGGATATGATCTGGGAGCTAAAGACCTTAGATATCTCACGAACCTCGAACCTCGAACAGCTTCCACGAACCACGAACTGCTTTCCTCGATCACGAACTGCTTCCCGCGAACAACTCCTTGCGCACGAACTCACCCCCGAACCAAGTAACCACAAACCTCGATAAGGTTTTGAGGAGATCTCGATCACGAGCTAAGGATGCTCGTGTATCAATAGAAAGAACTTCGAGATCAAGAGAGAATCTCGAAGGAGATGAAGAACAAGAGGCGGTTTAGGGTTTTAGGGAAGAAGAAGAGATCGGCGGCTGCCTTAGGGTTTTAGGGTTAGAGGCTATCGTGCTGATAACGTGTTATGAATATAGAGTTTAGGGATAAAGCTCTTGTTATTCTTATTGATTATTCCCAAGGTTACATGCATATATATAGTAGAGTACAAGTCTTTAGCTTAAACCGACATAAGGAAATAATGACCGAGTAAGGCTTCGGCTAATGGGCCAAAGGTGTGCGGACTGAGTATAGCCGATGGACCGAGACTCCATGGATAATATACGGGCCGGTCTAGTGAGTTCACTAAGTGTTTCACAACATTTAAATACTTTTTAGTTATTCGTTAGTACACAATTATAATTTTACTATCCAACTAGATAGCCCATAATAATAGAGATAAAACTGAAAATTTATAAATTAAGTATAAAAATATTAAACAACATTTTAGTGAAACAAGAAGACGATATGACATTTATGTATAGGACAGTTGATTCCTAGTACCTACAACAATAAATTTGATAGTTAATACCGTTAGAAAAATCCATGATAAACAACAAAAGCAAATTAATGAATTAATATCTCTACATAGCCTAGTAGTAGTCTAGCCTAAGAATCTAGGTTAGTTGTAATTTTAATACTATTATCCTAATGAACCTTATGTCAAACTTTTTATTAATTCTTAATCAACTATTCATGTAAGGTCAATTCTTATGTCTTACTGGTCCCAAATTTAAATTTCCACCTGAGAATTTCGATCGTTGGGTCAGTAACCCATATCGTAATTAATTATATTAAGTGTCCATGCATGAGTTTTATAATCCAAATATATGAGTCAGATTTGGCTTTCATGGGTTGTTGTGGATCCCATCATGTTCTCTCCACTCCCCCCAACCTACTTGATCCTTAACTCGTTTGATATCTGCGTCTCTAATTATCTATAAATAGAATATCTCAACACATACAAGTCATCATACTCTCTCAAGTCTCAACTCATTTTGCATCTCTTTCTCTCTCTCAATCTCATAAAAATCCCACAAGACACCTTTGTTCTTCTTAATCATCTTTTATGGCGAATTTGATCCTTAAGAAATCTCTAATCATACTCCTAATCATATTTTCATCACCAATCTTGAGTTCTCAAGCTCGAATCCTTCGTGTAGGCCGTGTTGCGACCATGGACAATATGGATAGTCAGGTTCTCCTACGTGAACTTGGGATTGATCTCTCCAAGTTCAAAGGTCATAACGAGAGGCGGTTTTTAGTGGATTCCGAAAGAGTTTCACCGGGAGGTCCTGATCCACAACACCATTGACTCATCTATACAGATATATATATATATATATATATATATATATATATATACGTTATCGGAGATCCAAACGCAAGTAATTGTGACTGATCCATGCAAGTAATTTATATATCGCCATTATATGCTTTTCTTTTCTTTTTCATTAATCTTACGTACAATTTTGTTGTATCAAGGTTTTGGTATTCTTGTACCTCCTTATCATACATCAAGCTTTTTCTCTGTGTGTTTTCTTGTGTATCCAATGAGTTACCTTTTATATAACAGCGATTGGCTTATACTTTATGTTCCCCGGTTTTTATCGTTTGAGTTTTACCTTTTCATTTGTAGGGGAAACAAATAAAGATAAGCCTAGAGGAGTTCATTGATATTACGTTTACTTTTTTCTGTGATTTGATAGCCAAAATGTTTAATATTAAATCTTAGTAAGAAGCGGTGAAGTCGAATATATTGTAAACTAACTTAAACCAAATGATATGCAATCTAGAAAAAGTGATAAAGTTGTTGATAATCACAAGACTATGATATTGTAAATACTGTTTGATGCACTCTTACACTGAATATATAAAGTTCGCCGACATCAACTACAGTGTTGGAAAATTTGAGAGGTTCAAATTGTAAACTAATGAACTCGACAAATGAACACATATTCTCCGCAAAAAGATTATTCTCTACGATCGAATCGATAGATTCATAGTAGATATTATAGTTTTTCATGACTTGATTTGGATGTACTTTAGTATCGATAAATAATATTCTAGCCTTGACATTCTCATATCTGTCTAGGAACGTTCTGCCACCAGTTGAAACCACATAATATTTAGTGTTTGATGACCTATGGCGACAAGATTGGTAAGTAATATAATATACCTTTTAATTTGTCCAAAAGAAAAAAAAACCTTTTAATTTGTAGAAAAAGAAAAAGAAAACAGGAATTTCTTCTTGACTTGTTTTAGGCTTTTAGCAAGATTTATTTTTGGCCTAGCAGTAGTATATATATTGGTGGTAGATACATCAATACATATATACCCTCGTTTGTCATGGCAACGTGATTTTTAAAACATTTAAGATCCAATCTCAACCGGCCGATTGGAACGATAAATTCAGAATCTGGACACTAGCTAGTCTAGTCAAGATGTTATATTTCTAACTAACATATGCGACTTATGCAACCTTGTCAATAACTAATGAACCGTTGATAATCTATGATCTAAATATGATTTATTTTAACACATTAAATTTTAGACAACTAAAAAAAAAATTGCAACCACAATGAATTTTTCTTTTGAAGAAGAAGAAGCAACAACGTAAATAAATAACATGAAATTGTCAGCTCCAGAGCCTTCTTAAGGTGTGATACTATGATTGGTACTAGAGGAAGAAAACAACATGGTTTCAAATTTATATTTTGGTCTTTCTTTTGTAAAAAAAAATTTGGTATTGATGCTGGAATTTTTGGAGTTTTTGTTTGGTATTGAGGTTGATTTTTCTTAATTGGCATAACATGTTTTAAATCTTATAAAAAATTGTATTTCATAAAAATGAAAATTTATGAATGTCAAAAATAACTTGGTATGTTATAAATAATTTATATTGAGATTTCTAGAGTTTTATTTGGTTTTGAATGAAAATTTATGTATATATATATATTTTAGATCAATATTTAAAATTAATATGGTTAAGATTAAGATTAAAAATTTGTTAGATCAAAACGTGGGTATTTTAGTCATTATTCTAATCAAATCCAGCTAGGTGAGAATGTAAATAAACTAAACAAACACATTTCCATTCAGATGCATAATCCAAAAAAACTTTTTTTTTTGAGTCATTTGACATTCAAATAAATCATTTGGATTAAGCTTTTGAATGGATCATTGGAATGAAAATACTAATGAACATGCCTTTTGTCATACAATTCCCTATATATTAATAGAGAAACACTCTCAAGAAAATGCTGATGTGTCGTCGTTAGAAAGCTTGAGACACCAATGATTAAGGAATATTCTTTTACAAATAATTAAAACATCAAACATTTCAATTTTAAAATTTATTTTAATCATTTTTATAACATATTTAATTATTAAAATATAAAATCATTAGATCTAAAACTTTTTCAAAACCGGAATTTGTTCACATATTAAAAAAAACTGATCACTATTCATATATTTAAAGTTTTAAAAATAAAATTATCACAATAATCAATATTATAGAGAATTGACTTATTTAAAATTATTGGTATAATATTTCATGGATGAAACTTAATTACACAAAATAATGAATATTTTTTTTAAAAAAAAATCTTGCATAGATTGAAGAAAGAGCGGATTATAAATATATTTAGTTGATACATAATAGTTTGATCTAAACATATTCTCACGGGTTATATTTTTCTTTTTTACAAAAATAAATTTTAGATCCTAGAAAATAAATTTACTCATAACTTTAATTTTATCTGCATAGATTTATCCTGCGGCTTGTTACTAGTATGCACCAGATTTAGAAAATGGGCCTTATACCACTTGTTGTATATTAAGTGGGCCTTATTTACCAGCAACATAATTGTTTAATAATCCATTTAGTAAGTAAACCCACTTCTCTAACAACAGGCCACACACAACAAAACAATATATATACCCACTACTGTATTTCTCTATATATATCATCGGGAACAAAATTTTATAATGTAAAATCGATCTTCAAGTTCTTCAAAAAAAAGAAGAGAAATAAATTGGTTTCTATATACTAATTAGTCTAATTTTGGTCATAGTAGTCTTAAATGCACTGAAATAATTATAAGGAATTGTCAACCAAATTGAAAAGGAAAGACAGATCAGAGAATCAGATGCACCTAACTTATTATTATGACCTACAAGTTACACCGCGTCTCCTTCTCTCTCTATACACACCCTAATAAGAAGACTTCTACTTAATTGAAAAATCAGAGAAGACGACTCACACAAGTCATCATCATACACAGTTGTAACACTCACCGGAAGAGAGCCACCATGTGCGACGGAGACTGCCGCCCTCTTGGTTTCCTCTTAGGTCTTCCTTTCGCCTTCCTCTCTCTCCTTCTCTCCATCGTCGGTGTCGTCATCTGGATCGTCGGGTCAGTTCCCCTAAATCCCTCACTTTGATCTTGGAGTTTTGGAATCATTCATCACCAATTAATTAGCTTTCTTCTGATTTCTCTCTCTCTCTCTCGCAGATTGTTGTTATCATGCATATGTCCTTGTTGCTTATGTGTGACTGTGCTTGTTGAAATCGCAATTGGGTTGATTAAAGCTCCAATTCATGTTATGGAGTGGTTCATGTCCCAGATCCCTTGTTGATTTGGGAGATCATCATATGTACATATCTTATTATTGGATCCTTGCTTTTTATGTAGTTTGTTATAAAAGATTTCCTGATTCAGATTTGTTGTTCAATAATAACAATGTAGTGTAGCTATATATATATTCATGGGAATTTGCAATGTTCTTCTTCTTCTTCTTCTTCTTCTTGTTCTTTGATCTTGTCCCTATCGCCGTTGAGTTTCCAAGTACCGTCATCACTTTGAACCATTCCTTTGTTTTCAAGAACCCACCCATGTCCTGGTACTAAGTACTTATCTTCAAGAGCATCTAATCCCTTGTTCACCAGAGCAATGTCGCGTTTAATCTCTAGTTTGAATTCTCCTTGATTGTGTTGTGTACCCGCCACGCCGTGTAAGTAAGCCTCCAGGTTATGGAAATGTCCTAGGTTTAGAGACCGTTTCAGGTACTCTGATTTCAGTGTGTTGATCTGAAGCTCTTCTCCCACATCTGTGAACCTGAATACAGGGTAACGTGGGATGAGATCCGGGACATTTGTTACTCTTAAGATGTGGAGGTGTTGGAACGATTCCACGAGTCTTTTGAAGCTGCGGTCACCGATTCGGGGACTGCCGAAAGCGAAGACTGTGACACAGGATAGCCTCTGTTGTAGACTTGGTGTGATCTTAGGGAACTCGTTGTGGAGAAAGTCTGCGGCGGATAGAATTGAGAGAACTGCGCCTAAGCTATGTCCTGTTAAGGTGATGGTAACTTCTTCGTCTTTGTACAGTTCTAGTAACCTGTTGAGCTCTCCTTGAACCTGAAAACAAGAAAATATTAGGGATGTTAAGGAAGGTCAAAGCTCCGCAGGGTGGCCACTGGCCAGGCCAACTGGTCACAACTATCAACAAATCTATATTTAGACGTTAAGTTAGTAAGGGATCATGTTATTGTAGAGACCTGTTCACGTGCACTGGTCTTGTCAAAACGTGAGCGTGGATCAGTGGATGTATAAAGAGACAGCCAACCATTGGCTACGCGAGGCGGGTCATTTGGGGTAGCTCGAGGGAAAACCGTTTCAGCTGATTCAAGTGGGAAATCGAAATCGTTAGCCCACTCATATAGCTGAATCGTCCCTCGCCATGCTACAACAATGTCCCTTCTCCCTAGCAACCTCTTGCCTTCGTCCGTAGCCACCGCGATGTAACCCAACCAGTTAGACTCTTTGTTCCATGCTTCCCTTGACAATGATTTGATTATGAAACATTCTGGTAACCTTATCGACGACGTTCCGTATATGAATTTAGTCACCTCGTACCTGTTTTGTCACATGTTTTATAATGGGGTTTGCACGAAAACAAACCCTTTGAATGATCCCTGTAGACGTTTGTTACCTGAAAGGGTTGGCTTTGAGGTAGCCAGTTCTAGCAAAGAGCTCTTCTTTGGTGTAGCAGCTATCTCCTACATATTTAGACCGGCGGTCACTATTGAAGGCAACGTACCCAACCTCAGCCATGTCACCATAGTGTACGATGTAGCGGCGTAGATCCAAGTCAAGAGGATCAAGCAGGTCTTTCCATTTGCTAGTGCCGCTCAGTTCCTTCCATCTTTTAGCGATGTCTCCCACCATTTTTCGCTTATCTTCTAATCCAAACACCCTCCGATCCTCATCTTTGTGTCCTTGGGGAAATTTGTTTGGAGTGTCCAAAAGTTTGGATAATGCGTGAAGTATTGGTCCTTAATACATGCTCTTCACATAAGTTTTGCTTTGTGTAAAAGACTTGTAAGTGTATATTCCTCACGTTATAATGGGTTGTATTAAAAAATAACAATATAACAAAAGTATGGAGAAATTAAGTCCCGATGAATGCATGTAACTTGTATTAATGTTAATTACATTTAGGATTAAATTAACAAAGGAAGAATATCAATCACAATCACAGGAACTTCACAATTCATAAAATGGTAGAATAAAATAAAATATGTAAAACGAGAACTAAGAAGTGAGAGATGCGTAGAGAAGTAAGTTCCAAGTATCAGGGAGTCCAGGGAGACACCAATGGCTGCAGTCTAGACCCTTTGAGAGACCATTGTAGAGACTTGGATGCGCGTCTTTGTGATATTCTGAGAGAGAAGTGAGATCAAGAAGATGGACCGGTTTCTTGATCCGGCTCAACACTTTGTTAACCACAATCCAACCTAAGGGCAATCCTCCTGGATATCTTTGTCCCATGAACGGCTGAGTTTGGCCCTTGCACGACTTCAGTGGTTCGTTCCACTCTCTTCCGCTGTTTTAAGACAATTAATGTTTTGAAAATGTTTGTTAAAATCCATTGGCCTCGCTCCAATTCAAAATTATATTGGTATTAGATAGACTGATTCTTTTGTTTTTTAGTTTGACTATAGAGTTCCAATGTAGGATTCCCTTATTTTAAATCAAGTGTGAGAGACAAAAGAGAAAGCGAGAAAGTAAAAGAACACTTACTCATAGTGGACAGGAGAAACACCTTGAAAGAAGACTTGAGTGCGTGAAGGGACAATGTTATGGTTAATCCAACGAGCCCATGTGTTAAGTCCTTTGTAATAAGCAACAAGCCTGTTCATGTCTTTGTACAATTGGTTTCCTTCCCTCATATAATCCCACCTGGCATACCATTATTAAGCATATTTGGTTAAGAAGCTAGCTTATATAATTGATAAAAATATATATTACTAAAAGAGAGAGCGTTTAGAGTTAAGTTAAGTGATCGTACGGCTGGAGTCCGGAAGTGTGAGTCCACCAGTGCCACGAGTTAAAGATAAGAACGTCCATGCCAAGCCAAGCATTGGCTTGTTTGATGGAGTCAAGCACAAGCACTCGTCCTGCCTTTTCTTGAACCACATCTACTAGAAACTGTGTTCTGTACAGAAGTATCGTCACCCCATATTCCTACCCATTTTTCAATTAAAGGCATGTAAGTTATTTACTTAGCGACAATAAAATGACATAAGACATTGCGTCAACTGTGTTCATGTAGTTAAATTAGTTTTGTGTGCAAATTGACCATGAAAAAGTCGGTTGGGAAAAACAAACTATATACATATGTTAGCTTAACTCTTCTTATACCATTTACATAATTTGACTCCATTTAAATGATGTTGGTCAGAAGTCAGAACTGATACCTAAGCATCCATATATATTATGTATATATACTATCATGTCAAACCGGTATATTTTCAAATATTTGAACGAGGCATTCATGGAAAAGGAATTGATAATTGTGTCATTGTGTGTGTGTGTCTGTGCGCGCGCGTATGCTTGCGTATGTGATTCAACATCAATATAGAAAATAGAGTAAAATCAAAATTTGAAAATACTATCTTAAACATGTATATTCTTATATTCTGTAATTATGCCGTCGATCGTATTTTATACAAGCCATAGAGAGAAAGACACGTACCAAACCTATGAAGTAGCTAGTGATCTAAGTCAGCCCCAATAGAGACAGACTTGTCACTGTTTAATCTCCGTGTAGATGTAAATAAAATGGAGATCCCAAAAAAAAAATATATATATTATAAACTGTTTATGTTATAGAAAACGACAATGAAGAAGACGACATTGACCTTTAAGTGGTTGTCAAAATCATTTTGAGGATGGTGTTTTTATGATCCAATCTGTCGTGTATGTTTGGTTTTGTTGAAAAGTCTCTTAGAAAGCTTAATTAATGACTGCGAGTACGACTTATGTTAAAAGGGTCCGTATTAGTTTCTTTGCTTACACCTTAACTAGGTACTATCCCGCGGTTTTGCGGGCTGAATTTTTTTTGATAAAAATTTGTAATAATTTCTTTTGTTATTATGTTATTTATAATAGTTTGTGATTAAAAATTCGTTGTTTATATTATAATTTTTGTATTTTAAAAATGTTTATTGAAAACCTGTCAATAAAACATTTGCATTTAATGAATAAAATTATTTAAACATTTGTGAAATCTTTGCTATAGTTGTGAAGTAAGTAAAAAAATATAACTAAAATGTAAAAAAGAATATTATCTGTTAGTTTTTTTAAAATATAAATTAGTTTTGATTCTAACAGATTTTTTTTTACTTTTCTACAATTTATTTTATTTGATGTTTCCCCTATTTTTGTTTTTTAATCGGAAATATTTATTTAATCTTAATTAAGTTTTTTAATGGCAATTGAATGTAATTTTTACACATTTTATGATTAGTTTTATATTTGTACTTCCCAATTAATATAGTAGGATATTGTCGTAACTACAAATATAATATCCCTACAACTTGCAAAAGTATAATAAGAAATCTTAAATAAATTAACCATATAGTATTATCCTAAGTAACCAGGGGCAGATCTATAGTGTTATGGGGTGGGGCACGTGCCCCATACTCTTTTAAATTTTATATTTATGTAGGCTCAGCTCAAACATTCGGTTAACCCGGTGCTATCATGAAATAAAGACTCTAAATATACAACAAAAAATCAACTTAAGATAATTACATCTTTTAGTTTTGTTCAGAAAGCTTTTTACATCGGCAATTAAAGAAAACAGAGGACAAAAAAGAAGAACAAACTAATGGGCATACAGAAAACTTGACATGAAATTTTTTTTTTGGACTTTGGACCCAGTGCTGTTGCACCGCTCGCACATGTCCAGAGCCGGGACTGATTTGTGACCCTTAGATATTGTTATCGTATAGTTTATTTGGTTACGAGGTGCCCCATACTGAATTTAGAGAGATTGGTTCGATGTCCCACATTGTAACTTAATTTTTTTTATTTTTTACCTTTTTGTTTTCTTTTGATTGCTTCTTTTTAGTGTTTTTCTCTTTCTTACATGTTTTTTTTTTTGTAATTCTTTGTTATAATTGGTGTTCCATTTTACTGTGTCTATCTATCAAATTATGTTTATTCAATTTTTATTTTCTCTTTCTAATTCCATTTTAACTTTCAAAAAATATTAAATCATCATTTTATACTGTAAAGATTATGTTTGAATCTTAAAATGTTAATAAAAAGAGTACCTTAGTAAACATTTTGTTATCTTCTTTGTTTTTAATTTTATATATAGTTTAAATATTTGTAATATTTTAGAAATGTAAATTCAAATCATAGTTTTACGGATAAATTCAAAAAAATTGGTGTCATATAAAAAAAATTGATATCTTCTTGGATTTCATATTTTAAAAGTATTTAAAATTAGTTTTATTTAATATTTATTATCATTTAAATTTTAAATTATTAATTGAATAAAATATGTGCTCCAGTTAGAATAATTTTCTGGATCAGCCACTATAAGCAACCCAATCTTTTTGAAAAACAAGATAATCATTTTCAGAAGATAAAATTAGATGGTGACGTTGTAGGAACCCTTTTTCAAAATCAATGTGGAAATATTTCGCAGTCATATAGTATTAATCTTCTTATTATTACTATCTGACAAGTGTTTCGGTCTATCGACCCCTAAACTTGGAAACCAAAAGAGCTACTACGTATCTGATAATTTGAGATAGCGTTATGATGAAGGCACGTAATAGCAGGGCCTACTCTTTCTTTTTTTTTTTTCTTTTTTTTTTGTTATTTTCTGATGTGTATTTTAAAAGCCAAAAAAAAAAAAACCCCAAAAGAGTTGAAAGTGGAGACAGCATTAACACTGTTTATAACTTCATGAATTACCAAAAAAAAACATGAATTATTTTCTCATATTTTCAGATTATCCAAATAAGATTATCTTTCGCAAAATATCAGAATGTGCCGTCTTAAATTAACTTAAAATGTGCTATTGTCGGTAAGTTCTAACTATATTAGAGATAAATCAGTTACTAGTAAGACAAAAGATTTGGCAAGGAGGACTGTACAATCATTATTTATTTTTGTACAAATTAATAATATAAGTAGGCTTTCTACTTTATAGTGGTGAATTCGGTGTTCACTTGATAAAGCTAGGATGAAATCAAGAAAGAATGATTAACAACAACAACACCAAAAAAAGTCAATGAGTTAAAAGTAATTTATATGCAACGCTTACTTTTATGTGAAGTTAGTGATGAAAATGAAAATGGAAAAAAAAAATAAACCTGGAAAGTGAGGGAAGTGAGAGGTTGGTTTCGACGAAGAGAGTACTTAGTATTAGGAAGAGAAGCATGAAGCATGCAGGCCAACGATTCGAACATGTTGAGACTCAGTGAGTCACCTACCAACATTATCTTCTTCCCTCTCATTCTCCTCATAAAATTCGCCCCATCGAATCTGTAATGTCATTTAATAAACATATTAATATCTCAAAAACCTTTAAAATAAAATGTTAATATCTCATTCGAAAAACATATCTCATAAGTCATAAACTTTGACTACATATACGTTTCTTTTAACATAGATTCCCTCTGTTTTATATTACTTGTCAAAACCACGTAATTAGATTTTTTAGGTATTATATACGTTTTTTTAGCTACTTCTAATTTCACGTAATTAACGACGGCAAACAAAGATAGTATAGTTAGAACTTTCATCATGGTTCTGTCGTTAAAAACATTTTACGAAACCATTGAGACCATTGAGAAACTATTGAGACAGAGGGTCTCAGATTTGTTCGTGCCAGCCTATACATTTCGTGTTCAATTTTTTGGGTCAAATGAACTCCTAATCTTTACTAGCTAATTTTACAAAACTTACATATTGTATAACTATTTATATATATTATATATTATAAAATGCAAAAAGAAAGTATTTGAACTATTCGAAACCTTAGCTTCTCTTCTAAAATATTCAAAACTTTAGTGGTTAATAATAATACATATGCAAAAGTACCTGGGGAGAGGACATGAGAAAGGTTGCCATCGGAAGTGTTGATAGTTAGTGTCAGGACGACCAGCTTTCTGGCAATTGAACTCAGAATCGATAAAAGGACAAGTATAGGCACTGTAGAGAGGATATGAAGGATCATAGACCCATTTGCCTCTAGAAAAATTGCATCTCCCTCCACTCAACAAGCTTGAGCTTGTGTTGTTTTGTCCCAAGAACTGTTGTTGAGATTGTGCTAATAGTACAGGGAATGAAGAGAAGAGTATGAGAGACAGAGAGGCTAAGTTGAGTAGGAAACAGAGTCCCATCTTGTTTTTTGAGGTTGCCAAATAAAATGATAAACTTATTCTTCAAGCCTCAAGCTTTTTATAGATAAAAATAAAAGTCTTTGTTTCTACAGTGAGTTTTCTTCTTTGCCTCTCTTGTTATATTTATGTATATACATCATTTTACATATTTATTTCGTGGACAATCATTATGCTTAAGATATACTTTAAGAGCTGAAAAAGGTGATATAAAATCAAACAGATTAATAACACCAAACTCTTTATAAGCCAATTGGTTATATGTATTTGAAACTAAAATCGTAAGTTCAGCTAACATTATTTTATAAGGGTTTTAACAAAACCATACTAGAAAAAAAAACCTACATATCTAATATTATATTAATGTCAATCATAAGAAATTTTTTTCACATAAATTGGATAAATTAAATCAAATCAAAGTAAAACTAAAATATCGTATTACTCATAGTGTCACTACCAAACTCACATATTGGTTATTGACAACAGGATGAGTTATAAAATTCGAGAGATTCCTTCTAGTTCACATCAATCATGTTGTGGTTATCAAATTTTCATGAATCTTTTTTTTTAACGGTTTATATTTTATCTGCGCAGCCATTGGTTTAACATGCATGTTGTAATATACTATGGGAATGAAAAGACAAGGCTGATGTATGTGTATAGGAGCAATTTGCACATGTTATGATGGTGTTTAGGGTGGCTTGCTTTTTCCAACTCGACCACCACTCACTCCCTAAAAACTTACTTCTCTTTTAATTTTCTTCATCTTTTGTTTCTTTATAACTAAATAAGCTTCTTTTCAAAAATCTACCCCTAACGAATGCTTTTATCTGATTTAGGTAATGCAATGAATCGAACCATTTCAACTTTGACTACTTTTAACAAATTTATATAGAAACAAAGGTAACAATTTCTGTAAGCATCAATTCCAATAATACTCATTTGGCTCATCTTCCAATTCAAATATGTTAATGATTATATACCTTCATTAGCAAGCTGTGATTTAAAACTAGAAGATTCCTTCCATTAGCTATTATTCATTCATCAACAAATTCAATTATTACTTCAAACGTCGAGTTACTGATTATTGTTCTGTCTCTTTCCAAGCATAAAAAAACAAGAAAACTAAATATAAAAAGTGAAATGTAAAATAGCACAATAGGTCGAAGGTGAAGATACTTTATAGGGGCTTATCGGATTCATAACTCCTAGAAAATTATTTGAGAAAATGACTATAGTTTCCTGTTTGAAGAGAAATATATATATATATATGGTTCAAATCGTTCCAAACATTGTGAATTTAAATTAAAATAAAATAAAAACTCTAAGAAAAGGTAATGATGTGGAGTGGTCCTAAATTTAGAACAAATTGGAAATGTAAGATAGACGAAACAAGAAAACAATTATTACACAACCACCAAGGGAAAGACTTTTTTTTCTCCCACAAATATTCACAGATGCAGACAATTTTGTAAAAAACATATTTACTTGAAATTATAAATAAAAATTTGATAAATAAGTATATTAGAAGCCTTATTAAATTATGTAACCAGAGCCAGCAGAGGAAGCCTTTTAAGCTGCTTCTTATGTTTTGCTTAATACATTCTTTTATATACACATAGAGAGAGTGTGAGAGAGTAGTAGAGCTATATTATCCTCTGTGTACCATTAAACATTTTACAGAAGCTCCCATTCAGATTCTTCTGATGATTGGTTTTCCTCTACCGGTTTCGGATTATCGCCACATTCTCTCCCATTCTCAACATCTTCTGCGTACCATTGACGCGCAAGTCGCTTGTATTCTTTTTCTCTGTTTTGCTTCATTCTTGAAGATATAACGTCTCTGATCTTCTGTGGGATCAGTTTATGTTATAAGGCAGTGTTACTTTCTGTGTGGTGATAAATATGCAAACATGAAAACCAAAGAAAAGAGAAAGAGATAAAGAGAGGAACAAACCTTGTATGGTTTGTGTTTGTCATCCTCCATCTTGTCAGGAAATACACAATGGAGTTCGTCTCTGTCCACAAGTATACAGCTTTCTTCAACTGATCCTCCAATAAGATGTTGGAGAATGTTGGACTTTTGCTCTAAGACAGAACTCGAACTTGTTTCCATTGAATCCTCATCGGTTTCCTTTCTGCAATCTGAAAACAAGAAGCCAAAAAACCAAGATTAAGTGAACTGCTTCAAATCATGAGCCAGTTTCTTCCTTTTGAAATTCCATTTCCAATGCAAACAGCAAACAACTATATGGAATCGCATGATCACTATATTAATCCAAATGAAACAGAACCTATGGGATGTGGTACTCGATATGATTGTGTACCAGGATCCAACTTTAAAATCCATAGTTTCAAAACAAACGATTGAGATAGAGAGAAAAAATTTTAAAAAAGCAGAAATGTTACCATCAGATCCTGCAGGTAAGCTAGTAGCAACAGATGGTTGAATCTCTGAATCTTGACTTCTAACAGAATTAACAACCGTAAGACCATGTTCAATCTCAGTTCTAATCTCTGAATCTTTACTTCTAACAGAATTAATCGCTGTCAGACTGTTTTGATTTTCGGGTTTATTCTCTTTCTGACCTTCCTTTTTAGAGATGAGTCTTTCTACTTCACCTGGAGGAGTATCACTTGGCCTTACAGTTTTGACGTCATCTTTGATACTATGAACCATTGATAAACTACTTGAGTTTACAGTTCCAACATTATCCTTAACACGAGCACTATGAACCATTGATAAACTCCTTGAGTTCACAGTTCCAACATCATCTTTAACACGAGCACTATGAACCATTGATAAACTCCTCGACTTTACAGTCCCGACATCATCTTTGACACAAGCACTATGAACCTTTGATTGGATAATAGGCCTGGTAACTTGAAAAGGCTCCTCTTTTTTAAAGATCTGTTTGCGGCCAACTTTTCCTCTTCTATATGGACCACCATAACTATACTGTCTCGGAGAAGTACATATATCATAATCATCTGCATCAAGACCACGCAATTTCATAGCACATCCATCCTTCTTCCCTTCAGTAACCTCTTCCTCTTGCTTCACATCTCTGGCTTTTCGGTTCACGCTTTCTTTCTTCTTCTTGAAGGAACAAACAGGAGCGTATTCATTTAACATAGAAACAGGTAAAGGTTTTCCTGAACCTACAGAGTCATCATCATCATCATCAGGAAGCAAGTCTTGAACCACATCCGAACAGAACTTCTTGACACTATTACCAACCGTATGAACTTGGTTCTCAACGTATTTTGCGGTATCCTAAAAAACATAAAAGAAGCAAACCAAGAGTTAAAAACAAAAGATACAAATCGACATGGTACAATTACAAAGTTCTTACACCAACAAATCATTCACCTGCACAATGATTTCTTCAACCTCTAAGCACATTGCTTCAAACTTCTGGTACACATTCCCAACCCATTTTATACCTTTAAAATCCATAACTCCTCAGAATCCAACAACGTTCTTGTGTTCCTTCTGTCAATGCCCAACAACCAAAAAAGAAAATTCAGAGAGAGAATAAACATACGCGGTAAACGTACACACAACATCAACTCTTTAGTTAAAGAAACAAGATTGCTAAAGAATAGAAAGCTCATAGCAAAAGAGACAGTTGCTTAGCCGTTATTCCAAATAGATTATCCAAGAGATGATGGCTAATGCAACTTCTAAGCAAAACCTCAAATCCTAGGAGCCTTTTAGACGGTATCTTCTTAAACTAAAACAAGTTCCTCAAGAAGAGATATAATATTAGCACATCCTTATCAGATAAGATCTTTTGACTGCAAATATAAGCTATGTCTCTGTATCACATGTTTCTTTCTTCTATTGAAAACAGAAATTGTCAACACCAAATTGAAAACAATCAACGATCATAATAGGACAAAACCAAATGTTATCATCTACAGAGAGACAAAATTAGAAAGAAAGAAGAAGAAAAAATACCAAAAGGAAACGAATTGATTCTTATACTAAACAGCTGATTGCTTCTTAAAATCAAAACTTGGAAACCCAAAAATTGAAAGATTTAAGCTTGTGATAGACTTGCTAACACAACAAAATAATCTGGAAAAAAAAAAAAAAGGAACAAACTTTATCATAAAAATCAAAATTTTCGAAGAGAGAGAGAAACAAACTTACAAAACCTCGAAACCCAAAACGTGGGAAAGGAGAAATTTCACAGACTTGGGGGCAAAAAAACGTGATCAAGTGTAAGAAGAACAAAAACCCTAAAACCCAGGAAAGCCTCTTTTGCAATCAATCAGAAATTGAGAAAACAAAAAAAGGAATAAACTTTAGAATTGGGATAACAGAGAAGAAGAAGAAGAGGAGGAGACGGGATCATTAACCTCAAAGCAACGTTCACTCGATTGATAGAGAGAGAGTTTTCGTTTTCGTTTTCGTTTTCGTGAGAGAGAGTAAGTTATTACGATGAAGCAAACAACAGATCAAAACCAAATAAAAATCATAACTTTTAAAGAAGCTCTCTGCTCTTTTCCTCTTCTTATTTATGTTTTTTTGTTTACAGGTATAAAAAAACAATCCGGGTTCGGGTTTGTTTGACCCGCCTGGTTCGATAGACCCACCCAGGATTGCGTTGACAATTATTTAATTTTACCAACTTTTCTTTTTGGTTGGTTTATATGGGAAAGTGTGAATATCTGCTTTTTTAATTTCGACACGTGTTCACGCTAATGTATTCCACTTTTGGATTCTTATGTTTGTAATCAAAATCACACAAGTTTCGTTAGATTTCTTTTGGGTTCGATTTTATGTTTCTTCGAGATCTTTGATGATGGTAGGATTAATTTAGAAGATATTTAACGACTTATTATTAATCAAAAGGATAATGAGTGTGAATTGTTACAGGCTTACAGCGGGTGGGATGAACAAATCTTTCTCCAAATTAGACCGTTCTGTTTTTAGCGTGGATAACAAATCACTACAACCATTCACAACTAATCATTCTTAATTTTTTGATCTTTAAGGATGTTTCAATTTCATCATAGTTTGATAAATATTTTTGTGATTTCAGAATCGAAGTTACGTTTATTTATATTATTAGCCGATGAATTGTATTTTAGTTATCTTTTTTTTTTTTTTTTCAAAAAGTTCCTTTTATATATCAAACCATATCTTCATCCATACATGGAAAGACCGTTTTGGAGATTCAAAATTATTACAGCAACCTTTAAAGACAACTAACTTTAGAAAACAACATAAACACGATAATTAGTTGGAAGATGATGAAGGAAGTCCATCGTCATCACACCACAGTAAGACCTCCCATACAATGAAGATCATTGTATCTAGTCTCAAAGCATACTTCATAAGCAAGAGTAATGATTGATTCGGACACACCATCTTCTCCTCTGCAAAAAGATTTCTTGTAAAGGTCTTCATGAATTTCTTCACAACCTTTAGCCTTCATCAAACACGAAGCTCAAACCACACCAAAAGGTGTAACAAGCATCCACTAGCAAAGCTGAAACGTATTTTACAACAACAGCTCAAGTACGTAAACTTTTAAATTAAACAAAGCCCAAGAAGAAGACACAACATCAAAGACGTGTCATCACGATTTTGATGAGCTGGGGACACGTGTTCTGCCCACAACTTCCGCTACATGCAATTCCAACACCGGTGAATCTGAGGATGTCGCTGAAATTCACCAACTAACATCGTTGATTTGATCACCGAATAAGGCCAAACACGATTTACACCAAAAACATCAATCTCCAATCTCACCGGTTGCTAGAAACTCAAAGGAATCCGGCAAAACACGGGTAAGAGAGATTCGGAATTGAAAAGGCCACGGTTGCCTATCAAAGAGAAACTCTGAAATCATGAAAGAGCAGCCAAAGGGAATCAAAATTTTCAGGGGCAAGTTGAGCAACAACAACAACTTAGGCCAAGAGAAAACTCAATGGACGTGAAGCAGAATTGACGAAATCGCCAACACCAACCAATCAGAGATCCAAAGAGATTATTAGAAAAAGAAAAAAATAAGGAAGAAACCGAAAGGAGAAAACTAAACTCCGCCGGAAAAAGAAACTAAAGCCAGTCATCGCCGCTAATGAAGCCGGTCGATACCAGACGAGAGCCAGCTTTCGCCGCTAATGAAACCGGTCGATACTGGACGAGAGCCAGCCATCGCCACTATTGAAGCCGGTTGATGCTGGACGAGAGCCGACCACCACCGCTGTGTAACACGGAAGATGTCGGACGGCTAACCGGTTAATACACCATACGGCGACAAGGAAATCACTTTCTCTCTCTAAAAGATGTAGAGAGCGAGAAGAGAGAGAAAGATGAAGAGTATTTTAGTTATCTTGTAAGTGATAAAATTGTATTTTAGTTGGGCTCAATAAAATTGGCCCACTTCTAATTCCGTACTGGTTCCATTCAGATCAAAATTAAATTAATAAATAGTTACAAAAACTTGATATGTAGATTAAACTAATAAACACTTTCTACAAATATAATACTTATCTTATTATATAAAGTTGGGTTTTGAAAGTTAGCTATTAACAAGATTTTGACACATATCAAATTATTAATTTGAGATTTTGACATGTGTAAAAGTTAATATTTAATAGCATAAATTTAAGATAATGACAAAAAAACAAAAAAAAATTGTTTAAACAATATTAATAATGTAAAAAGATAATTATCAAAAATTACAAAAAAAATAAACAGTTTTTTTAAAAACTAATTATAATGAGATCATATATTTCATAAAATTTAAAATTATAACATTATTTACTTATTTTTAATTTTAAGTTATTAATTAAAAAAATAGAAAAGGGATTAAGAGACATGTACAGTTGATTATTAATTTTAAAAAATGTAAATACTCACTTCTACATAAACATAAATCGTCTCACATTTTTCATCTAACAAAATAATTTATTCAAAAACACTGCTCTAAACTTTGTTCTATTGGTAAAAAAATTTTAATGAGAAGGTAAATTTTCTTTATTTTTTTTTTAACTAAAAATTTCTCCTACTTTCTCCTTTTTTCAGTTTGGAATAGGTAAGAGATTAATATGTTGGCCCAAACAAAAATGTAAGATTAATATATGTGTCTTCTTTTTCTAATACTGTATTTTAAATTTTATTGTAGTGTTTTTAGATTATTTTATTTAATTTATATTTTCATCTCTGATTTGAGATTCATATATTATCTTGCTTATAATTTTCTATTATTTCTTTAATTATGTCAAATTAATTTTCTTCTAATTTTTCAACTTTGATTGGTTGGTCATAGACGTTTTTTTATGCAAACATAATTGTTTCCCTTTGATTCAATCTCAAAGGAAGATAAAGAGTAGAACCCCATCAACCTAATGGTTGGATAAAATAGGCTAATCAAACACAAACTTACAACAAACATATATTGATAGATAGGAAAAGCATAAACTGTTTTGTGTCATAATAATGTGTCAAAGACACTTCCACAAATACATTAAGAAATATAACATTAGTTACTATCAAAAGATTTTGTGACGTTGGAAAAAGGGCTTTTAGTTTTATTGGTTGCCGGAGCATGCCACTTTGAGATAGCTAAAAGACGTAAACATGTTCTCTCCACACATGAGTAAGGCAGAGACAAGGTTCTCTTCATGGTGGAAGAGGTTGGACGCCTGCAAGGTTATCTCCCCAAGGAAGGAAGGCAGAGCCACGGTTCCCTTCATGGTGGAGGAGGTTGGACACAAGGTTCTCTCCATAAGGGAGGAGGGCGGAGCCGAGGTTCTCTCTATGGTTGGTCATACACTATTGTGTGATACATCGTTGATTAGTATACTATGTAATATATTTTTTATTTGAGAAGTTTCTTGAACCGATAATTTTAGTGTGTAAAGAAACTATGCAAAAGTAAAAATAAATAGACGTATAATAGTTGGCTGAATGTGTTTATATAGATATTTTCCTATGTGGTGGTAAAGAATATATTTGTAATATATAATATACTTAGATGTAAAAAATACACCTAATGGTTGGATAAAATAGGCTAATCATACACAAGCTTACAACAAACATAGATAGATAGATTGGAAAACTATAAACTGTTTTTGATAGATCCATAGGAGCTCGGAGACAGAGGCTATGTACATCATTGTGTGTCAAAGACACTTCCATGAATACATTGGGAAATTTAACATTAGTTACTCTCAAAAGATTTTGTGACATTGGAAAAAGGCTTTTAGTTTCATTAGTTGCCGGAGCATGCCACATTGAGACAGCTAAAAGACGTAAACATGTTCTCTCCACACATGAGGAGGGAAAAAACCAAGATTCTCTCGATAGTGGAGGAGGTCAGACGCATGTAAGGCTATCTTCCCAAAAGAGGAAGGTGGAACCAAGGTTCTCTTCATGGTGGAGGAGGTTGGACACATGATTCTCTCCATAAGGGAGGAGGGTGGAGCCGAGATTCTCTCCATGGTTGGTCATACACTATTGTGATGATACATCATTGATTAGTATACTATGTAATATATTCTTTATCCGAAAAGTTTCTTGAACAAATAATTTTAGTTATTAAGAAACTATGCAAAAGCTAAAATAAAAAGACATATAATAGCTGATGTAATGTGTTTATATAGATATTTTCCTAGGTAGTGATAAAGAATATATTTGTAACATACAATATACTTAGATGTAAAGAAATATACTTTTTAATGGTAACAGAAATCAAAAATTTGTAAATGGATATAAAACAGTATATTATAGCAAAAAATGTTTTTTATAAATAACGTACAACAAATTTTAATATATTTTTGTTAAATTTAATTTTATTTACAAAGTTTAAAACCCGCACATCGGGCGGGTCCTTATCTAGTTTTTATATAATTAATAGATATATGAAACTTTCCATTATGTTTACTTAATGTCCAAAACAATATTAAAAAAGAGGTCACTTGATTATGGTGATTGGTGGTGATACTAAATTATTTTAGAAAAATAAGATTTGAATTAATGAATAAGTTAAATTCTAATTACAAGATAGCAAAACCTAATTAAATAAAGTAATGCAAAGAAGAAAAAAGAAAAAGGAATATGTTGTTTCAGTGTTTAACAACGAACCTTCACTCGCTATTACAAAAAGAAATTAAAAAGTGTAATAATAAAAGACAAGACTAGAATGCTAAGATTAATCCCAACAAGCTGAAGCCGATCCAAGAAGCAGACTTTGAGGCACCGCTTTGAAGAGGTGATGGAGCCATCTGATGCTGATACTGTGGAGCGTTGGCTGGTGAAGGAGACGAGGAAGAGCTTGGTGATCGGACAGGTCCAGGAACCGGAGCAGCGACGTGACCCAACGAGGCTGGCAAGACATGGATTTGAAGCTTCTGCCCCGACTTGCAGTGACCAGGAACTCCGCATATGAACTGTTGGACTCCCGGTTTGGTTAGAATGATTGAGTCGGACCCAGTATTGTATGTCACAAGTGGTTTAGACGATTCACACAGCTGAAAATCATTATGAGTGACTTCAGTGACATCGTGAAAATTGTTGTTGTATGAGAAGACCAAAGAGTCTCCGACTTGAAAAGTTCTTGATGAAGCCCAAGCCTCGTAATCAACTTCTATCATCGTCCATCCCTTTGAGTCTCCGACCTTGTGAACGGTTCCTCCAAGGGTAATGATATGCTCAAATTTAACCCTGAGCTATTCTCTCAAATTAAGAGATCAATTGTAGTACTTAGGGATCGAATCCACAAGAACTCTAGATTCACACAATAGATTTAATAATCTTTTAATTATGCTAAACTAAAATATTAATTTAAATAGCAATGCAAAATAGAACAGAAAATAAAAGAGATGTAAATTCAGATGGAATAAACGCTAGGCTTAGGGAAATTCTCAGGAAATCATGGAAAATCAGATCAATTAATTAAACAAGCAGGATTCAACAATGAAGCACCGTTCTTGAACTCTAAACACAATTATAAAATAAATCAGTTCTCACTGCAAATACTATCTAAATTTAAAATTAGAAAATCCAAATCTCTTTGCAAAATTCAAGTTAAAAACCAGCAATAAAATCAGGTTTAGATAAGTTCACAAAATTACTAAATCAAATCTCTTTGCAAGAAGTAATTTTGCTCACCAAAGGTTTTTGTCAGGAAAATCAATTATATTCTCATATCAATTAATAATCCTAAGATCTAAATCCAGATGACTAATCAAAGATCTAGCATTAAGAACAACCTATGGTGAAGAACAAGAAAGATAATGAATCCTTAATAACAGATCTAATAAACCATGAAATCCCTAATGAGAAACCCTAAACCTAACAAGCAGATCTACTCAGACATAATCAATGAAACACAAAACATCTTCTGAATAAATTGCATTAAGAGATTAAAGGAAGAAATAAAGGAGTTCTGAATCTTCTCTGAAGGAGTCTTGATTCTTCTCTCCAAAACCTCTCTAAAATCTCACAGGGTTTTGCTCTCAAAAGTTACAGGGAAAAATAAAGCTTAGGTCTAAACAATGACCATAAAAATCCTATTTATATTCCTAAACACGTCCAAGGACTAATGATGCAAATATGGAAGACTTTGGGGCAGATTTGTAAATCTTCAAAACTTGTGGGAAAACTTCCAATTTCGTATTTGGCCTAGCATCGATCGATGCTATCAGTGTGTCGATCGATGCACTCTCTAAATTTCGTCTCCCAACTTTGTAACTCAGCCTCAATGCTTGATTATGCTCCAAATCTACATATTTAGCTCCATTAAGCTCCCATCCATGATAATTCCTATAAAGACTCAAAAAGACTCTAAAAACACCAAAAGACTCTATAGATAAGACTTATATCATGGCTAAAAACACATAAAAACCATGATATATCAACTTCTCCAGACTTAGCCTTTGCTTGCCCTCAAGCAAAACATAAACTTCATCTGTGAAAGAGGTTTGAAAACGCAGGAACTCATTTTCTTTTTAAAGTAATGCCATGATCATCCAAACCTTAATCCACATGCTTAGCAGATAAATCCAAATCGAACCACCATGTACTTCTCCGTTGACTTTCATAGCATCCCAAATTCAAACCAAATTCCAACACTTCCTCCATTAAGCCTTCATTGGTGGGTCTCATCAATTTGATCAATATCAAGAACCTTCTAGACTCATTCCCATACAATACCATAACAAGCAAGACATATCTTTTACCACATGTGGTACTCTTTCTCTCCCCCAGACTTATTCTTTTTAATCTTCCTTAGAGCTTTGCTTTGTTTTCTTTTTTTTTTTTCTCTCAAAGTTGTAGGCGAATAATGGGGTCATCGGTAATTTACCTACCCCTCGCTTCCAAGCTTTGTATGATCATTTGACTTAAGAGTAGAATAATGAGGTCACAGGTAATTTACCTACCTCTCTAAACTGATCAAAATCATCTCATCTTTTATTTTCTTCTTTTTTTTTTCTAAACAAAGCTCTCAGGAAAAATTCTTTTAAACTCAAACAAGGGAGAGGAGTACCATTTTTTTTCTGAAGTCTTACTTGTCAGGTATGAACAAGGAGTCAAGCTCTATGAATATCAATCTCCTTGATGAGGTAAAAAGAAAAGTACAGAAATTACTTCAAGCTGTTATGGATTCTGTTAGAAATTTGGATGTTTCTGGTTCACTGATCAGCCATTGGATTTTTCATTAGTCGGATTTGTGGATTCAATCTGCAGCATAAATCAACCAAGGCAGTACACTAAAAAGAAAAATCATAGTTCCCAACAAAAATTTTGACTCAATAGAACAAATTTTTTTTTTTTTTTTTTCAAAAATACAAAAACGTAGTTAGTAACTGCCTCCCCCAGACTTAAAAAACATTGTCCCCAGTACTATCAAGTATGAGATTAGCGAATAAAAATAAAAATAAAAATAATTCAAAAGAACAAGGAAAAAGAAAAACCTACCAGTGGGTTGCCTCCCACTAAGCGCTTGTTTTCAGTCATTAGCTTGACTTTGTTGGATCTCAGGCATCCGGAAGATCGGAACATGGCAGTGAATGCTTCTGAGAGGATGTCCTCCTCATCCAAGGGGGTGTGTAGGCTTTAGCTGCATGAGGTTTGACAAGGATGTGAGGAGCAGGACCAGAACGGGACTGAGGGATGGGTGGCTTTCTTTTAAGTCCTGCAAAATTATCAACAGAAGAAACAAGCGCACTACGATAATCTCGCGGCTTGGTTAACTAAACAACAGTTTTTGTACCTTTCAAATTCTTGTTGATGATAGGAGAAGGTTTGGGAGAAGTAGATGCATACCTTGGCCTTACCTGTGGGTTCTGGACTGTGGAATGGTGAGATTTCAACTTTACAACTGGTCTAGAACTTGCAGTTAAGGATCCAACTCGAGAATCTTCGGTTTTGGACAAGTACGAGCTGATTCTGGAAGGAGTGTCGATCGATGCAACAGCTGCATCGATCGATGCTCGGCCTACAACTCGGGTTTCTTCAACGCTTCTGCAACTTTCCTCAGCAATCCGTGTTTCCATTACAAAAACATCATCTACCAATGATTTGTCATGCATCAGAACCTCATCATGATCTCTAGTACTGATTAGATGATCTCAACTCCAATCTTCAAGCTTAACAGCTTGCTTACTCACTTTCTCACCAGGCTCCAACTCTTTGACATACCCAGCAGTAATGTCTTCTTGAAGCTCTATGATCAGATTGTCATCAGAAACAACCTCCACAGAAAATGTCTGACCATCAATAGTGGGAACCCTTCTCAGCTTGTCCATCTCAAAGTTCATGACCAAATCTTCTACATTCAGAGCTATGTGTCCCTTCTTCACATCAATGATTGCACCAGCTGAAGCCAAGAAAGAGCATCCTAAGATGAGAGGATCACTAGGCTCTTGGTCATATTTTAGCACCACAAAGTCAGTGGGAATCATGCAATCTCCAATCTTGATTGGAATATCCTCTAAGACACCTTCAGGAATCCTTCTGGACCGATCAGCTAAGATAAGAGAGATATTAGTTGGCTTAAAATCTGTCATCCCAAGTCTCACAACAACAGAATGTGGCATCAAGTTAATACTAGAACCAAGATCACAAAGAGAGTGAGGAAACCTTCCTGTGGAGATAGAGCAATCTAACACAAACTTCCAGGATCTGGTAACTTCTCTGCAGTCCTACTCTGAATCACTGCACTCACTTTCTCAGAGACAACCACCTCCTGCTTTTTATCCTTCTTCCTCTGTGGAGGCTGCTTCAACAGAATTGAGCTGACATCCTTTTTAAGCAGTGCTCCTTCCTCAGGACTCAAACCATTGGTGACCATCCTCTTCACATATCTCTTAATCCCAGGAGAAAACTTGACAGCATCAATTAATGGCATCTCAATCATTACCTTATCCATCATAGCCTTGCATCTAGCTTCTTCAATCTCCTGCTTAGACCTCCTAGGCTTAGGAAAAGGAACCTTAGGCTTGTATGCTTTATCTGAATCAGATGGTTGAACTGGAACAGAAACCGTAGCTGTCTGTGGGGGGTGTCGATCGATGCTGACATTGTGTCGATCGACGCTTGATGATGATTGCATCGATCGATGCTCTTGTGTATCGGTCGATGCAACATCTGCTCCCGGATGGTTGTCTTCTTCCTTCACCAAAATCGCATTACAAGCATACTTGGGGTTCTCAGTTCTTCTAGAAAGAAGTTCCTCTTGTCTTTTAACAGACCCAGCAGTCTGAATCACTTGATTCTCTAGCTTCCTGACATGAGTGTTTAGAGCTTCAAATTTCCCAGTCAGCTTAGTGTATACAGAATCAATCTTCCCATTGAAGTCCACTGTTAACCTCTGTTGACCTTCCAAGATCTGTCCAAGCATTGATTCCATCTTGCTCTCTGAATTGGGTTGAGGGAGGGGTTGGTAAGAAGAAGATCCATAGCTCCTATTAAATTTGTTGCTTGGATTCGCTGTGAAGGAACTCTTCAATCTCTGATTTTGATAACCAGCTCCATACAAATAGTTGACATCAGCTTCTGTAGTCTCTGGATTTGGCTCAAAAAGCTCAACATCTTCAGCAAAATGGACAGACTTCTTTCCCACAAGAAGGTTATGCACTGTATCCAGCTTAGCATTCACTGTAGCAAACTGATTTGAACCATTGCCTTCATGTGCCCTTCTCCGCTCTAAGTCTGCATTCTTGGTACTGTTGCTTGATGCTAGCCTTTCTATCAACTTCTCAGCATCATCTGGGTACCTTGTCTTGAAGTTCCCATCACTAGCAGCATCCAAAGCCATCTGATACCTCCAGTCAATCCCGCTAAAGAAGATACTGATCAATTGCACCTCTGAAAACCCATGATGTGGACAGTCCCTCTGGTATGCTTTGAATCTTACCCAAGCAGCTTTGTAAGATTCAGTTGGTCCTTGTCTAAAGGTGGAGAGTTTGATCCTCAGCTCATCCGACATGGCATCATCATAGAAGTAATTCAAGAATGCCACCTTGATGTCATGCCAGGTTGTCAGAGATCCTGGTTTCAGCTGCCTTAGCCAATGAGAAGCTTCCCCAGCAAGAGAGTAGGGGAAAAGCTTGCAGTAGAGGTAGTCTTCAGTGACTCCATTAGCCTTAATGCTAGTGACAATGTCCTCAAAGTGCTCTATGTGATCTAGAGGCTTCTCATTTGGCAGGTTCTGGAATGGCCTTTGTCCAACAAGAGCGAAGTAGGCAGGCTTCAGCTCAAAATCATTCTTTGGGAATGGAGGAGGGACAATTGCGGAACGGTTCTCATAGAATAAGTCTGGCCTGTTGAAGTCCGCAAGAGTCTTAACAAGGTCTCCATTGTCATCCCGTCGCCTTTGAACATTCTCCGCATCAGCTCTGGCATTGCATCGATCGACACCAGCATTGCGTCGATCGATGCCTTCTTGGTTTCGTCGATCGATGCCATCGTTGCATCGATCGACGCCATCTGCATTCCCATCGGCCATGATGAGTTCTTCCTGAATAACCCGTCCTTCAGCATCAAGTTTCTGGCCTTGCTCGTTGTACACATTACCCTCTTGATCCTTCAAAACCCCAGCCTCATCAGGTCTCAATATGATTATATTGGCCATCTTCGCTGATTTGGCTGCTTTTGTGTTTTCACGCTCTAGTTGTCCTAACTCTTGGTTTGTAAGCTTAACAACCGGACCAGTAGGATTTTTCCTGGTGCTAGGCTTTGGCATGTACCTGAAACACACAAGAGAAAAGAAACAAAAGCGTGTGAGTAAAACAGAAAAAGAAAAATTTAGACAAAATCAAAGATTTTAATCTAATGGTGAATCAAAAGAGTCCCCGGCAACGGCGCCAAAATTTGATATGCTTAAATTTAACCCTGAGCTACTCTCTCAAATTAAGAGATCAATTGTAGTACTTAGGGATCGAATCCACAAGAACTCTAGATTCACACAATAGATTTAATAATCTTTTAATTATGCTAAACTAAAATATTAATTTAAATAGCAATGCAAAATAGAACAGAAAATAAAAGAGATGTAAGTTCAGATGGAATAAACGCTAGGCTTAGGGAAATTCTCAGGAAATCATGGAAAATCAGATCAATTAATTAAACAAGCAGGATTCAACAATTAAGCACCGTTCTTGAACTCTAAACACAATTATAAAATAAATCAGTTCTCACTGCAAATATTATCTAAATTTAAAACTAGAAAATCCAAATCTCTTTGCAAAATTCAAGTTAAAAACCAGCAATAAAATAAGGTTTAGATAAGTTCACAAAATTACTAAATCAAATCTCTTTGCAAGAAGTAATTTTGCTCACCAAAGGTTTTTGTCAGGAAAATCAATTATATTCTCATATCAATTAATAATCCTAAGATCTAAATCCAGATGACTAATCAAAGATCTAGCATTAAGAACAACTTATGTTGAAGAACAAGAAAGATAATGAATCCTTAATAACAGATCTAATAAACCATGAAATCCTTAATGAGAAACCCTAAACCTAACAAGCAGATCTACTCAGACATAATCAATGAAACACAAAACATCTTCTGAATAAATTGCATTAAGAGATTAAAGGAAGAAATAAAGGAGTTCTGAATCTTCTCTGAAGGAGTCTTGATTCTTCTCTCCAAAACCTCTCTAAAATCTCACAGGGTTTTGCTCTCAAAAGTTACAGGAAAAAATAAAGCTTAGGTCTAAACAATGACCATAAAAATCCTATTTATATTCCTAAACACGTCCAGGGACTAATGATGCAAATATGGAAGACTTTGGGGCAGATTTGTAAATCTTCAAAACTTGTGGGAAAACTTCCAATTTCGTATTTGGCCTAGCATCGATCGATGCTATCAGTGTGTCGATCGATGCACTCTCTAAATTTCGTCTCCCAACTTTGTAACTCAGCCTCAATGCTTGATTATGCTCCAAATCTTCATATTTAGCTCTATTAAGCTCCCATCCATGATAATTCCTATAAAGACTCAAAAAGATTCTAAAAACACCAAAAGACTCTATAGATAAGACTTATATCATGGCTAAAAACACATAAAAACCATGATATATCAACTTCCCCAGACTTAGCCTTTGCTTGCCCTCAAGCAAAACATAAACTTCATCTGTGAAAGAGGTTTGAAAACGCAGGAACTCATTTTCTTTTTAAAGTAATGCCATGATCATCCAAACCTTAATCCACATGCTTAGCAGATAAATCCAAATCGAACCACCATGTACTTCTCCGTTGACTTTCATAGCATCCCAAATTCAAACCAAATTCCAACACTTCCTCCACTAAGCCTTCATTGGTGGGTCTTATCAATTTGATCAATATCAAGAACCTTCTAGACTCATTCCCATACAATACTATAACAAGCAAGACATATCTTTTACCACATGTGGTACTCTTTCTCTCTCCCAGACTTATTCTTTTTAATCTTCCTTAGAGCTTTGCTTTGTTTTATTTTTTTTTTCTCTCAAAGTTGTAGGCGAATAATGGGGTTTAGGTAATTCGTAATGCTTTTTTTTTCTTAGAGCTTTGCTTTTTTTTCTCTCAATGCTTTTTTTTTTCTCTCAAAGTTGATCGTAATTCCTATTGACTATTTAATTGTGTTGTTTAGGTAATATCTTTCCCTTTTTCCATATTCGAGATGGATACCATGACGTATCTAATATGAAAATTTTCAGTAGTTTTGTTTTAACAATAAATTTGTTTTTAGATATATTTTAAAAAATTTGTTTAGAATTAAAAAATAAAAGCATTGATATCATTAACAAAAGAATAATAAATAAAATAAAGAAATGAATGATTAAAAACATAACAAAATCTACATAACATATCTTTGATGAGACCTAATGTTATAAACTTAGGTGATGGGAAGGATTGGTATTTATTCGTATAATCATAAAGCTATTGGTTACATATGATTTTGAGGATCATCATAATTCATGAACGTTGCACGGTTGAAAATGTATAACTGTAGAAAATATTTTTTTTAAAAATGGATACGAAAAAGGAAGCATTTTTTTTTGCAAATACTGAAATACTGTACCCTTAAATATTATTTAGTAAACGAATCATGATATAGCTAGCTATCAAGTATCCATTTAGAAAGTGTTTGTGTTTGTGCCTGCGGGTTTTCGTAATATTCTCTCTGTTTCATAAAGAGTGTCATTTTTATGATATAGAATATACAAATTAAGAAAAAACTAAAATTCTACAAATATACATTTATTTAATGAGTAATTAATTATTTAAATTTAGTAAAAAGAGTTTTGGGTTAAAGATAAAATAAGAAATTTGATGTAAAATATTACATAAGAAATGTAAAGTGATATTTTTTTTTTTAAAAAGAAGATATTTTTTATGAAACAGAAGAAGTATATATTAGTAATAAAACTTGAAATCTAGCTAATAATTCTCGATCATATAGTTTCATACCACAAAACGTTTGTTAGAATGTCAGAAAGAATATAGATGAAGAACAATTTGTGAATTAGCTAGTCATATTTGTAAATTTAATGATTGTTTTAACTTATTTATTTGTATAGCTAACATTATAAAAAAGATTAAAATATATTTTGGTGTTCAGGAATATATAAGTTAATATGATTCGTTTATGGAGTATATGTTTTCATCTTTTTAATGCTTATGTGGTATCTATTTGAATTTTGATTTCCCTAAATACAACCTTTTTGTAATTATTGCGAAAATACAGATTTTGTTTTTGTCTGTGATATATATGAAGATTGTCATTTAATTAAATGTTAAACTATACTCCTACAAGACCTCGGAAATTTACTAATTAATTTACTTTTCCGATGTCTCATACTATATTATAGTGGACTCCAATTTTTCGGCTGCTAAAATATAAGAAATTAAGAAGTACGTATTTGTGAGAGCATAAGAAGAAAAAGAAAGATATTCCATTAGTTATGTTGGAGTAAACAAAAACACTAGAGAAGAAAACAAAACCTACAACTCAATTAAAACGTAAGAAGTACAACCAAAAGAATAAACAAAACCACTAGAGAAGGAAAATAACTACAACTCAATCAAAACGTGTATGAATCTATCAAACAATAAAGAATAAAGAAAAGAATAGGAAGCAAGTTGGATCCGATCCAAACAATATTAGAGGCTGAAGCTGCGTTATGTGGAGCTAGCTGGTGATGGTCCCATCTGATACTGTGGAGCATTATATATTGACCGGTGAATCAGCTAACGGAGATGGTGAAAGAGACGACGAAGAGCTTGGTGATCGGACTGGTCCAGTAACTGGAGCAGCCACGGGACCTAAGGAGGCCGGCAAGACATGGATTTGAAGCTTCTGTCCCAACATGCAGTGACTAGGAACCCCGCATATGAATTGTTGGAGTCCCGGTTTGGTTAGAATGATGGTATCAGCTCCGGTATGGTATTTTGTCAGCGGGTTAGACGAGTCACACTGCTGAAAATCATTGTAAGTGACTTCAGTGACGTCATGAAAATTGTTGTTTGTATGAGAAGACCAAAGAGTCTCCGACTTGAAAAGTTCTTGATGAAGCCCAAGCCTCGTAATCAACATCTATCATCGTCCAACCCTTCGAGTCTCCGACCTTGTGAACGGTTCCTCCAATGGCAACTCCAAAAAGAGTTGCAAGAATCAACAAAGAAGTAAAAGTCACGTTTTTCTTAGTCAAAGCCATGATCATGTTTTTGGTTTCTTAACTTGGGAATGAGAGAAACAAGTCTGAGAGAGATGATTAATGAAAGTAATGAATTTGTTTTGGTGACAAGGTTAGAAGGGGTCTACATGTTTCTTATATAGAGCTGAGGGGTCGGTTGAGATAATCCTAGTCTTGTAGGAATTTGAAGGTTAATTTGATAATTCCTAGTGACTTTATGATTATGTTTTGTTTAGGTAATATTTTTCCTTTTTTTCCATATTCAAGATGGATACGACGACCGTTTCTAATATGAATTCCCTATTTTTCAACAGTTTTGTTTTCAACAAGAAATTTGTTTTAGATATATTTTAAAAATTTTGTTCGGAATTAAAAATAAAAGCATTGATATTTTTTTTAAAGTATTATAATTAAATAAAGAAATGAATGACTAAAAACATAGCAAAAAGTTATCCTTTTTAATAAAACGGAAGTACACGATTTCAAATTGGTAGACTATATAATATTTATATAAGTTATAACTATGATCAATTATTTGATAGGTTATAGGGATTAATTATTTGATAGGTTATATAGATTTAGGATTATAATCCTCTTAAAAAGGATATTACAAAATAAAATAAAATCTTAAAGAATATTTAACTAACCATATATAGACAAAAAAAAAATCTCAGAAATTAATATAAATTAATCACTCTTATGTAGAATTCCAAGTGATTTCCGATTATACTAAAAAATAAAATCTTATCTGACTTTATCATAAAATTTTGACTGAGTAACATGTCAAAATTTAAATATTTAAATTCATTTCATATATTTCTTTTGTTGAATTGTGTATTTTTATATACTATAATAAGTTTTTAGATAATTTAATTTGGAATCTTTAAAAATAATTTAATTTGATATTTTTAAGAATATCATAATATATGATAGATCAAAAAGTTAAAAATTATAAACACTATAATTTAATTTGTTATAGCATGATCAATAATATGAAAAATTTTCAAGAAATATGATTTCTTGCTAGAGCACGGGTTAAACTTTCAAAAATATGATTTCTTGAATTAAATTTAAGTTTGGAATAATATTATTTGGTAGGGTTTCTCGGTCACGATGATTTTGACAAACATATGTTACATATTTGGTCCTAAAATTAATATGCGCTATACTATAGATTAAGTCATAAAATTAACTATCAAAATACAATATATAATTTTAGTCACTAAACAAATCAAATAAAATTAACAAACAAAAATTAATTTTTTTATCACACAACTTAATCCGCGTTATACCGCGGGTCAAAATCTAGATATACTATAATACATCTTACAGAACATATGTTATTTTTATAAGTCATATTTAGTATATGATTTCATGCCATAATATTCCATCCAAAAAAACCTTTTAAAATAAATAAAATAACCACATATACAATGTTTTAAATAAAAATTACCAAATAAACAAAAGGAAGGAATTTCAACCCATGCTCTAGCACAGGTCATATTCTAGTACAAAATCTACATAACTAGTTTTCTTATATAAAGACTGTTTGGATACAAACCAACATCCCACATTGGAAGATTCTAATATATAATTCAAGTCCAACACCAATGAGCACGAGACTTTTTGGAAGGAGCCCAATAAGAAATCCGTGAGTGTTGGACCACTTTGGTCCAAAGCAGACAATATCATACTAATAGGGAAGTTGGCTTGGGATTGGAAATCCCAACAATTGGTATTAGAGCCTACGTTGAAATAGTGGATGTCATGACCTAATAGTCGGTGTGAGAGAAGCCTCTCAATGTAACACGATAAGAAGGGTACTTCAGGAACACCTCGTGAATTGTAACGCCTGTGAACCAAAGTTCTGGTTTGGGATGTGCATTGGTCGATGCAAGATCAGTTTTGCGGGATGACTTAAGTGAAATGCTCGTTTGGTTGCGTTTGGGGTTTGGGAAAAACTAGAGGTCGAGTATAAAATGATATCTTGGCGTCCTTGGCAGAGTTTGGTCGTTTTCTGTGGTGTAAGAGAGAAAAGAAAGAGAGAAGTTGTTCTTAAGAGTTTTTGGCCTGTTTTTGAGAGATCTTGTCTGTGGAGTGGAGATCTGAGACTGGGATCGTGGTAGGAGCTTGCTAGGATGCTTTTTCGTGGGATTATAATCAGTTTTTGTCATTCTCAAAGGTGAGTGTGTGACCATGGCTGATCTAAGCGAATTGATATGTATTTTTTGTGATTTTTGGTTGTTTGATTGCTTATATGGTTGTATGTGAGTGTTTGCTATAAATTTTATTACCTTTGGAGGATGTATTCGGCATCATGGAGCCAAGAGGAGTCGGTGGAGATCGTGTTTGGCGATGCTTCGCGCGACAACATTGATCGATGCAAGGCTTGTATAGGTCGATGCAGTTAAGGATTCGATGGAGACGATGGATGTTGCATATGTCGATGTAAGGAGTACATCAGTCGACGCAGGAGGCATTGCATCGGTCGATGCAACGACATTACATCGGTCGATGCAAGGGGTGCGTCGGTCGATGCAAGGTTGCGGAGTTACGCGTGTTTTCAGAGTTGTTTGGTTTGCTTGTTTCTTTGTGTATTTGTTTGTGCTTGTCTTTTCGCTTGTGTGTATAGCCCAGTAGATGAGAGGATCCTCCTCACAAAATATTTATGATAATACTCACGCATCTCATATGTATTGTAATGCAGGTAAAGGCAAAATGTAGACATGGTTGATATTGGTTATTTATTATATTGTATTTGATAGATTGTTGTTGGTTGAATGTTGGTATTTTCCGATGTATGTTTTGAATGTTGTTAGGTTGTTAATATTAGACCATCTCCAATGGTTTTCCCTATTTGTTTCTCTATAATAGAGAAACTCTATAATAAAGGTGAGTTTTACTACAACTCACTTCTATTCTCATCTCTGAAATAGAGATTGCTATTTTTTCCTCTATATATAGAAGAACTCTATTTTTTCCTCTATAGTTAGAGAAAAATATAGCAATCTCTACTTTAGAATAGAGGTGGATTGGAGCAAATTTGCCTCTAAAATGAGATTCCTATATTTTTACTATATATAGAGACAAATATAGAGATGTGTTGGAAATGGTCTTATATTAAAAACAAAAGAAAAAATCGGTTGGGTCGTTTCACAAATAAGAAGTACCGAGTCATGGTGACAAGAATTCGTTAAGAGGGAGACCTAAAGTTCGTGGTTTTTGGATTGAGAGGAAGTATTGTTGAGATACAAACAAACGTTACACATCGGAATATTAGAAAATAACTTTCTAATATATAAATCAAGTCCAATCCTGTTTACTATGAAGCTTTTTTGAAAAGGAGTCCAAGAACAAATTTGTGTGGGTTTTGCCATCCTGGCTGAAAGCATACGGTGACTTAACTTAGATAATATCATTATGATTTTGAGGTTCATCATAATTCATGAATGTTGCACGGTTGAAAATGTATAAATGAACAGAACATTTCAAAAAAAGATGGATACGACAAAAAAAAAGTATTTTTTTGCAAATATTGTACCCCTAAAAGTTATTTAGTAAACGAATGATGATATAGCTATCAAGTTTCCTATTTAGAAAGTGTTTGTCTGTGCTTCTGCCTACCGATTTATGGATCTTAATTTCTTCATCTAGGGTTTTGATAGTATTAGTAATAAAACTTGACTTTAGATGAATATACTACGAAATCTAGCTAAAAATTCTTGATCTTATAGTTTCATATCATAAAACGTTTGATAGAATGTCGGAAAGAATATAGATAAAAAACAATTTGTGAATTAGCTACTCAAATCTGTGAATTCAATGATTGTTTAAGCTTATGTATGTATAGCTAAACATTATAAACAAAAAATTAAAATATATTTTGTTGTGCAGGAATCTATACTAGTATTTTGGCAATTGTCATGGATACCACCATTTTAAGTTTCTAGGTCAAAAATACCATAAGCCCAAACAATTTTCATTTCTAACATTTTTCATTAAACCATTTGACAAAAATACCCCTCTTATTTCTCAAACCCTCATTGTTTCCAAATCGCTTTTCGTTGCCTCCATTCACTCGAAAAAACAGATACGGTGGTTGATGGATTCTCGCCACCTCGCCAGATTCTCATCGCATCACTGGTCTATCTCACCGGATACTCGTTGCATCTCTGGTCTATCTTGCCGGATTCTCGTCGCATCACCGGTCTATCTCGTCGGATTGTCGTCGTATCATCGGTTTATCTCGCTGGATTTTTACTGCTTCGCTGGTACGCTGTTGTCTTGCTTCGTCTTTGAGGTCTCCTGACTTCGATTCGCATCGCCCTAGCCACCACCATCCTTATGCCTCGTTTCGGACTTGCTTTGCCTCATCTTTGTTGCTGCCGTTATATATCATCGCTGCAATTTGTATTTGAGGTTCTTCTTCTTTGTTGATCAATCTTCTCCACACAACGCTTTAGCATTGGTCATTGCAGTTTATAGGTAAGATTCATTTCATTCTCTTTCTATTGTAGAAATTGAAAACACTATAAGATTTATGTGTGTGTGTGTGATTTTGACTTTACTAAATCCACAAAAATCTAAACCTATTGAGTACAAAATTTAGTAGATTCTTATGGTTTCTACTAAAATTTATCTGTTGTGGATTGTCTTCATCATGTAATGATTTTTTCTTCCTAAACATGTAAATTGTTGTGGATTTTCTTATCCGTGTAACAATGGTGATGCTAGTTTTGTTAGATACAATGCTAGTTTTGTTAGCTAGAGTTTGGTTGATGGTAGTTTTTATTCAGTTGCATTATACTTTATTCCATTGGTGTTGTCTTTTCTAACTATAGCTTTGCTTAGTGTACTTGACTTGGTCGTTTTAATGTTGCATAGACAAGTTAATTATAAATGTCATTGTGATGAGTCTTGCAACTGGATGTTCATGTTGCTTATTGAGATGGTTTTGTGTCATTCTAGTTGGATTAACCAGTGAAGTTACATGCTTAATTTGATCATTCAAGAAGAACTACTTACAACTTGGATTAGCTTATACATGTCACAGTTATACAATTTGGATTTGCTTATGTTTCAGTTTACTTTATCTTTATACATTAAGCTTGGTTTGCTGACATGGTTTAGTGTTTTCGTGTTCCTCACTGACTAATGTAGATTTCTTGTTTGTTGAAAATTTGGGAAGCAATGTTGAAAATTCAGGAAAAAATATATATATTTTAGGAAAACTTTCATAATACGATATGTTTCATAATGAAAATTTGGCTCTTTGTAGCCAATGGTTTTGCTTTCTGCTTAGTCATGAAGCTATTCATATCATGTAGTTTCTCACATAAACGTTGATTGGATTAAGATTTTTGAAAATTGGGAAGCACTGATGAACATTCAGGAAATGATCTTTGTATTTTATGATGATTTTCCTGACACTATCTGTGTTTTTTCTTAATTTAGAAACTTACATTGGAAAGGTGGTTTCTTGTGACTACTTTTTTTGCTTTCTGCTAACTCATGAAGTCATTCATATCATGCGATTTCTCACATAAATGTTGATTTTATTAAGATAGTTGAAAATTGAGAAACATTGTTGAAAATTCAGGAAATGATCTATATATTTTAGGATGATTTTCTTGACACGATCTGCTTTTTTTGTTTTTTTTGTTGCAGGACATGGAAGATTCTTTCCCTACAAATATCAAACTGTAAGCTCCATTTCAACATAGGAGATGAGCCATGATCTGAATTGAAGATAAACTAGTTTACAAACTACGATTGCATCAAAGAAGTCAAAGCATACTTAACTTTTTTTTTGTTTTCATCTATCTAGGATTGTATAATGTTTGAGATGACGTTAATGTATAACAGTTTCAATAAATTTCTTCCAATATTTAGTTATTTTCATTTAGGAAAGACTAATTGAAATTTAGGAAGGAATCCTTGAAATTTAGGAAGGAGCCCTTGGCATTTAGGAAGACCTTTTGGATTTTTCTCCACCGTTAAACAATACAATTATACCTCAAGTTAAAATTCTAGTATATAGGTAAAACACGAGGATGTGAACAAATTTCAATCACTATCCCTCACTAATGAGTGATATGTTATACAGTGAGGCAAGAAGATAAACAAAGATTTAAAATTACATTTCTTTAAATTTAGGGAGGATTTTCTAATGTTTAGGAAAACATTCTTGAATTTAGGAAGGTCTTCCACATAACCTGCATTCAAACTTCCACACAATTGTCCATTTTCTTATCTTCATCATCAACTCTGCTTTCTCCTTGAAATATTAGCGATCATGTATATCATCAATCACTTGAGTGTAATGACACATCCACTTAGTCGATAAAAATCCTAGAAACATAAACACATATAAGTAAAACAACAATTTATGAATGCCTTCCTAACTCATAAAGACTACATATCTTACTATTATAGTCATACCATCTCCTCTTCATTCAATATCTACTAGAGAAACACAAAAGAATAATATATATATGAGAACTAAAATCGTATTAAGCACAAAGAAATTTTCAACTCTATATTCCATAATTTTTACTCACAGCAACAACTATTGCAAAAAGCATTTGTGTATTGTTGATACTCCCATTGAGTAAATGTCATTCTTAACACATATAGATACAAACACCAAATCTCTTTCAAACATGTAAGTGGTTTGGTAGCTAGTGAGAAGAGATATTGGAGTGACTACAATATTGTCTCTATTGATACAATAAGAAGAAAAGGAAAGGATTACATGCATTTAACTAAATGTAGTTTACATGACTCACATCTTCTCTACCAATATGTACAATTTTTATAAACATAAATCAACTTTAAAACTATAATACATACGAAGATCTCTTCACAATTAAATTAGTTTTGCAACACTAGCAGTCTTATTAATTACCATGAAATGCCAAAAAAACACTTCCCGATTAATGTGTGTCATTAGCTAAAGGATTCAAAAACTACACAAGAATTTTATAAACAACAAATTTTAGAATGAAGGCACAAAATACTATTCAATAAAGCAATCAAATGGTAAAATCAAGCAATCAGAGCATAGAGAATACCTTATCATTAATTTATCTCTGATGATAACGCAAATACTGCAACCACCAAATTAATCACCACCGTTGTTGTCTTGTACGGGAGCGTCATCGGATCTAGACACAGTGATGGCCTTGGAACAGCCATTTTTGTCGATTTCGACTTTGAATTCGATAGATTCATCAACATCAATATCGAAACTCTCAGATCTGATAGTGAATTGGAGAATGAATAAATCGTTGTTGCCAGCGTCGATGAAACCAAACAGATGTCAAACAAATTGACGAAGTTGGAGGAATACATAGATGAATGATGTCGGAGGAAGACGGAGACGAACTATGTCAAAGAATGGAGCTGTCAGAACTCGCTGGAGATGATGAATCACGACAACAATACTTAGAGAGGGTTTGAGAACAAAATTGAAACGCTTTACTCACGTTGGTTTATAACATAGGGATATAATGGTCTTTTAATTTAACAAATAATGGTATTAGTGGAAAAATAAGTAATAGATGGTAAATTAGGAACTAAAACTATGTTTGATGGTATTCTGGGGCATTTCTATAGTATTTTTGCAGCAGTTTTTGCTCAAACATCATTGGAAACAATTAGCATTAATGCATTGTCTTTAATATTAGTTACCAAAATTTTCAAAATTAATTATAGGTAAGATTTAAAAAATAAGGAAATTTTTCTATCTTATTCAAACATAAATATGCTTCTCTTTCATTTTTATTTAAATTTTTATTTAATTAATCTTGAATTATTCTATAATACATTTAGTTAATAAAAATTGTGATTTTTTCCTGCATATGATGCAATACAAATTTTAAAAAACAAATATATATTACTCAATAGATGAATAAAAAATATGGGTATAATAGCCTACATTGCCTAAAAATTTGGGCAATGTTTCAGAATCATACTATAAAAGAGACCAAAATGATTCAGAATATAAATGAGTAGAAAACTTGAATTATCAGACATTCAAAATTAAAAACAAAATATTTGGTTTATTTTAGTTCTTAAAATGTTAAAAATATTAATAATATTTAAACATTTATGAAGTTTCAAATATTATAAATATTCAAATATTATAAATATTTAAAATTTATAAGAAGTTTAACTATTATAAATATTTCGACTTTTAAAAAGTTAGAAGACCTTTAAAATATTAATAATATATTTAAACTTTTACGAAACTTCAAATATGAGAAATACACAACATTTTAAGAACTCTAAGTATTATAATATTTAAACTTTATAAAAAGCGTCAATCTTATAAAATGTAAATGGTTATAATCTTAATAAATAACATACCAACTCAATCTAATATTTATAATACAAAACAATAAATATTAAAAATTAAGATGCTATAGTGCGAGTTAAATTTCTCGGGATAGGGTTATATAGTTGGACGGGTTTTATCGATATTTATCAAAATTTAAAATATCTTTAATTCGGTGTTACACTGGTAAAATATCATTTCATTATTTTGTTAACACTATTGGTATCAGAGAACAGACATATCTAATTATATTGATTAAATAAATATTATATAAAAAATAAATTATATTATGGTATTATATGGTTTAAACCATAAAATTAACAATTATTATATAATTATAACATATTTAACCAACAAATACAACTTATAATTGAAATGTTTTAGTTATAAATAATTTGTCCCGCGGTGTACCGCGACTTCTAATCTAGTATATGCGTTAATATGATTTGTTTATGGAGTATCTATTTGATTTCCCTAAAAACAAATTTAAAATACATAATTCTTTTGTTTTTGTGTGATATTTACAAAGGTTGTCTTTTAATTGAATGCTAAATTATACTCCTACAAGACCTTGAAAATTAACTAATTAATTTTACGTTTCCGATGTCCCATACTATGGAATCCAATTCAACAGGCTAATTTTTCGGCTGCTAAAATATAAGAAATTAAGAAGTACGTATTTGTGAGAGCATAAGAAGAAAAAGAAAGATATTCCATTAGTTATGTTGGAGTAAACAAAAACACTAGAGAAGAAAACAAAACCTACAACTCAATTAAAACGTAAGAAGTACAACCAAAAGAATAAACAAAACCACTAGAGAAGGAAAATAACAACTCAATCAAAACGTGTATGAATCTATCAAACAATAAAGAATAAAGAAAAGAATAGGAAGCAAGTTGGATCCGATCCAAACAATATTAGAGGCTGAAGCTGCGTTATGTGGAGCTAGCTGGTGATGGTCCCATCTGATACTGTGGAGCATTATATATTGACCGGTGAATCAGCTAACGGAGATGGTGAAAGAGACGAGGAAGAGCTTGGTGATCGGACTGGTCCAGTAACTGGAGCAGCCACGGGACCTAAGGAGGCCGGCAAGACATGGATTTGAAGCTTCTGTCCCAACATGCAGTGACTAGGAACCCCGCATATGAATTGTTGGAGCCCCGGTTTGGTTAGAATGATGGTATCAGCTCCGGTATGGTATTTTGTCAGCGGGTTAGACGAGTCACACTGCTGAAAATCATTGTAAGTGACTTCAGTGACGTCGTGGAAATTGTTGTTGTAGGAGAAGACCAAAGAGTCTCCGACTTGAAAAGTTCTTGATGAAGCCCAAGCCTCGTAATCAACATCTATCATCGTCCATCCCTTCGAGTCTCCGACCTTGTGAACGGTTCCTCCAATGACAACTCCAAAAAGAGTTGCAAGAATCAACAAAGAAGTAAAAATCACGTTCTTCTTAGTCAAAGCCATGATCATGTTTTTGGTTCTTAACTTGGGAATGAGAGAAACAAGTCTGAGAGAGATGATTAATGAAAGTAATGAATTTGTTTGGTGACAAGTTGAGAAGGGGTCTACATGTTTCTTATATAGAGCCGAGGGGCCGGTTAAGATAATCCTATCCCTTTTGGGATTTGAGGATTAATTTGATAATTCCTAGTGATTATTTGATTATGTGTTGTTTAGGTAATATCTTTCTTTCTTTCCATATTCGAGATGGATACCAGTATACCACGACCGTTTCTAATATGAATTTCCTATTTTCCAACAGTTTTGTTTTTAACAAGAAATTTGTTCAAAATTAAAGATAAAAGCATTGATATTATTACCAAAAGTATTATAAATAAAATAAAGAAATGAATGACTAAAAACATAACAAAAAGAACTACGATAATCCCTAAATATTATTATCATTATGATTTGGAGGATTATTATGAACCTCTCTTATTTACCTCTTCTTAGTTAAGAAATATTTTTTTAGTTAAGAAAATAAATTCTTTAGATAAATCAATTATAAAATTATTAATTTTAACATTATATCATAGCTTTTAATTATAACATCTAAGTAATAACCATTTTTTATAAATCCAAACTGACATATAATTTTGTTTAATTGTGTAATTTAAACCCTAACCACTCTTTTATAAACCAAAAGTGAAATACAATTTATTTAATTGTAAAATTTAAACCTTAAAATCCTAACCACTCTTTTATAAACCCAAACGGACATATAATTTTGTTTAATTGTAAAATTTAAAACATAAACCCTAACCCTTCTTTTATAAAAAAAACCGATATATAATTTTGTTTAATTGTAAAATCTAAACCCTAAATCCTAACCACTCTTTTGTAAACCCAAACCGACATATAATTTTGTTTAATTGTAAAATCTAAACCTTAATCGTTCTTTTGTAAATCCAAACTGATATATAATTTCGTTTCAATATAAAATCTAAACTTTCACTACTCTTTTGTAAACCCAAGCCGATATAAAATTTCGTTTAATTTTAACTTTTAGATTAGTTTAATACTTTTCTATGCAACTTTTAGATTAGTTTAATACTTTTCTATGTAATTTTTAGATTAGTTTAATACTTTGTATTATGCAGTTTTTGTTTATAATTAGTTGAACTTTTTAAAAGTAGATGTGTAACATCCGTGAACCGGAATCCCGGTTTGGGAGTTGCATCGGTCGATGCAGATGGTGCATCGGTCGATGCAAGTGCAATTCTCTGCGTTTTGACTTAAGTCAAACGCTGCGTTTTGGACAAAAGGGAAGGAAAACCCTTAAGTCGTATTTTTGGTCTCATTAGTCGTGGATAGCCGATTTTTGAGAGAAAGAAAGGAGAGAAAAGAGTTCTTGAAAGTTCTTGGTGTTTTCTTGGAGATTTGGGGCGTTCCTATAGAGATCTGTAGCTGGGATCGTGATAGGAGCTTCCTAGGAGCGTTTTCTTGCTTGTTTGTGGTTCAGATTCGTCTTGGCAAAGGTAAATGCAGGACCATGGCTGATCTAAGCTAGAGAACCCTTTAATCTGCTTGTTTGGTGTTGTTAGGCTGTTTAGATCATTGTTATGGACGTTAGGAAGCTTTCTTGTGGCTTGGGATCGAGTTTTGTGGTTTCAGGAACGAAGATCCGGCGAGAAGCTTCGGGGAAAACACGGTGCTCGACGATGCATCGGTCGATGCATATCTTGCGTCGGTCGATGCAAGTGCGAGGACGGCGCGTAAAAACTCTAGGGTTTTTCGTGTGCGTCGAGCATGCGTCGGTCGATGCAGACTGGGTATCGGTCGATACAAGTTACACTTGCATCGGTCGATGCAGCTTCTGTATCGGTCGATGCAACCCCTTGGTGAGTCGATCGATGCATGTGTGGCATCGGTCGATGCACTGTGCTGGTTGGTCGATTGTTGTTTATTGCTTGTTGTTTGATGGTTAAAAATACTCTATTGCTTGTGTGTATAGCCCAGTAGATGGGAGGATTGCCTTACTGAGTGTTTATAAAATACTCATGCATTGCAATTTGTGTTTGTGGTGCAGGTAAAGGCAAAGTGTGATCGTGGAATCCAGGCAATGAAGAGGAGGATGTTCTAGGGACTCGGTTTGATGTTGTCTGGCATTGATAGGTTGCTAGAATTGGGTCATTAGAACATTGCTAGGTTGCTGGTTCTTTGATTCTTGATGTTTGGATATTGTTGACGTTGGAATTATGGTTATATTTTATTATTGAAATATTATTGAATATTGGTTGGTTATTTCCGCTGTTGAATGTGTGGTGGTTAGGTGGCTAGTGGATATGAGACCACTAGTTGTAGTTTATTTATTATATTATTATTATTTATTATTTATTATTAAAAAAAAAAGGGTCGGTCGTTTCATTTTGGTATCAGAGCCCTTACGGTTCTAGGTTTGGGTTCACTAGGTTTCTGTTGTAGATGTTTGGGATTTGCATGTCTTGATTGATTATGTGAGTTAGTCAATTGTGTGTGGCATGGAGTCCTAGAACATCCTCTTCGAGCCTATTGGTGATTCCACGGTGAGTTTCTATTTCTGTGTTAAATAGTAATTGTTTGCTTAGCCTTCTGTTCATGGTAGTGCAGATGGTTAGAGAGGATGCTGTTACTGGTTGAGGTCGTGGACGCGGTCGTGGTCGCGGTCGTGGTCGTGGTAGGGGGAGAGCCCCAGTGGTTAGTGAGACTGAGGACCAGAGTGTGACAGCTGAGGGTGTTGGCGAGTCGCAGGGTGTTCCGGGGGACTCAGTGAGTGTGGCCGGAGGGGGCGGTGTTGATGCTCCAATGGTCGGTGATGCTAGGGTCCCGGGTGTGGGAGCCCCAGCGGGTGGAGTCCCTGGTGTTGACATTTCGGCTTTGCTAGCACAGGTGTTGGAGCGGTTACCACCTGTGGTACCGGCTCAGGCTCGGGTAGTGCCACCAGTGGTGGCGGAGGAGCGGCAGCCAGTGGCTGCGGAGGAGCGGCAGCCAGTGGCTGCGGATGCGGGGGTCCATGCTCGTTATCTCAGCATGTTGACAGAGATGGGTCGGTTGCGTACTGAGCAGTTTTCAGGAGGTGTAGATCCTACTGCTGCGGATGCGTGGAGGACGAGAGTGGAACGTAACTTCCATACTCTGAGATGTCCTGAGGAGTTCTGGGTGGACATAGGGGTCTACTTTTTGAGTGGTGATGCTGAGTTGTGGTGGAGATCTGTGGCTGCTAGGAGGGTGCAGCGGGAGATGACTTGGGCTGAATTCGTTTTGGAGTTCAACCGCAAGTATTTTCCTAGAGAGGCATTGGATCGTTTGGAGGTGCAGTTCCTTCAGTTGCCTCAGGGGAAACGGTCAGTGCGGGAGCTGGACTTGGAGTTCAGTCGACTTCTGTGTTATGGGGGTCGAGCTATGGAGTCTGAGGAGGCTCAGGTCAGGAGGTTTATGAGGGCTCTACGGGATGATTTGAGAGTTCACTGTAGAGGGAGGTATTATGCTACGCGTGCAGAGCTGGTTGAGACTGCAGCAGAGATTGAGGAGGATATCCGGGCACAGTCAGTGTCGGTTACTCCAGCAGTTCAGCCTAGTAAGGCTCAGCAGCAGGGTGGTTCTAGCAGGGGCGGTAGGCATGCTCAGGGAACCAAGAGGAAGTGGGAGGCTACGCAGAAGCTGAGTGGTGCGGGTTGCTTCGGTTGTGGGAGCAAGGATCACAAGGTTGCTAGTTGTCCCAAGAGGAGTGCTCCGACGGCAGGGCCTCGGGTATGTTATCATTGTAGGGAGGCAGGGCACATCAGGCCTTTCTGTCCCAAGTTGCAGCCGGTAGCAGTGGCAGCGTTGCAGCAGGTGCAGCCTGGAGGTCAGCAGGTGGCACGGATTGAGCAGACGCCACGTGCTTACACGACAGCAGAGACTGGTGGAACCAGTGCCGGGGCGATCACAGGTATAATTTCTGGTACTTAATCCTTGTGAATTTATAGTAGGTTCCAGATTTTATGTTTTCTTGTGATAAAGTGTTAGGTTCTCAACACATGAGGTTTGTGTAGGGACCTTGTTGGTGGGCAGGTTTAAGTCCCACGTTATGTTTGATTCTAGAGCTTCTCATAGCTTCATTACCCCGGAGTGTGCAGAGTGTACGGGAATCAGAGGGGATCCCGGGGAGCGTACAGGAGTTGTTAGAGTTGCTGGAGGCAAGTTCCTGAGAGTTATTGGACGAGCTAGAGGGGTTGATATTCAGATCGCAGGGGAGTCGTGGCCAGCGGATTTGCTTATCAGTCCAGTGGAGTTGTATGATGTTATTCTCGGGATGGATTGGTTGCATCTGCATATGGTGCATTTGGACTGCCATAGGGGCAGAGTGGAGTTTGAGCGTCCAGGAGAGAAGTTGGTTTTTCAGGGAATTAGACCGATTTCGAGGAGTCTCGTGATCTCAGCCATTCAGGCTGGGAAGATGATCGAGAAGGGCCGTGAGGCTTATTAGGTTACTATATCTATGCCAGAGTCAGTGGGGAAGTCTACGGCTAGCGGTATTCCGGTAGTGGAAGAGTTTGAGGATGTGTTTCAGTCTTTGCAGGGATTACCACCATCTCGGTCGGATCCTTTTACCATTGAACTGGAACCGGGGACGACACCGTTATCCAAGGCGCCTTACAGAATGGCTCCAGCAGAGATGGCAGAGCTGAAGAAGCAGCTAGAGGATTTGTTGAGTAAGGGATTCATCCGTCCTAGTGTATCACCGTGGGGAGCGCCGGTGTTGTTTGTGAAGAAGAAGGATGGGAGTTTCAGGTTGTGTATCGATTATCGGGGTTTGAACCGGGTCACTGTGAAGAACAAGTACCCTCTTCCTAGGATCGATGAGTTGTTGGATCAGTTGAGGGGTGCTACTTGGTTCTCTAAGGTAGACCTGGCGTCGGGTTATCATCAGATACCGATTGATGAGGCAGATGTGAGGAAGACTGCTTTCAGGACGAGGTATGGGCACTATGAGTTTGTAGTGATGCCCTTCGGATTGACTAACGCACCAGCAGCGTTTATGAGATTGATGAACAGTGTGTTTCAGGAGTTTCTGGATGTATCTGTCATCATTTTCATCGACGATATCCTGGTTTATTCTAAGGGTCCTGAGGAGCATGCAGTGCATTTGAGGGCGGTTATGGAGAAGCTGCGGGAGCAGAAGTTGTTTGTTAAGTTGAGCAAGTGCAGTTTCTGGCAGCGTGAGATGGGCTTTCTGGGTCACATTGTTTCTGCAGAGGGGGTTTCTGTAGATCCAGAGAAGATTCAGGCTATTAGGGATTGGCCTAGATCGCAGAATGCCACAGAGATCAGGAGTTTCCTTAGATTGGCAGGTTATTACAGGAGATTTGTGCAGAGATTTGCAAGCAGAGCACGTCCTATGACTAAGTTGACAGGGAAGGATGTTCCTTTTGTCTGGTCAGAAGAGTGTGAGGAAGGCTTTGCAAGCCTGAAGGAGATGTTGACTACTGCGCCAGTGTTGGCTTTGGCTGAGCAGGGAGAACCCTATGTGGTTTATACAGATGCATCTAGAGTTGGTTTGGGGTGTGTTCTGATGCAACATGGGAAGGTAATTTCATATGCTTCGCGGCAGTTGCGGGTGCATGAAGGCAATTATCCTACTCATGATTTGGAGATGGGTGCTGTAGTTTTTGCCCTGAAGATTTGGAGATCTTATCTTTATGGTGCAAAGGTACAAGTGTTTACAGATCATAAGAGCCTAAAGTATATATTTACTCAGCCTGAGTTGAATTTAAGGCAGAGGCGGTGGATGGAGCTTGTGGCGGATTATGATTTGGAGATAGCCTATCATCCTGGTAAGGCTAACACGGTTGCAGATGCTCTGAGTCGGAAGAGGGTAGCTTCGGCTCAGGAGCAGGAGATGGAGTCTCTGGTAGGGGAGATCAGTGCGTTGAGCTTGTGTGCTGTTTCACAGGAACCGTTGGGTTTGGAAGCAGTAGATAGAGCAGATCTTCTGAGTAGGGTGCGGTTGGCTCAGGAGAAGGATTTGGGGCTGGTGAATGCCTCTAAGGATGTGGATTCAGAGTATCAGGTCTCAGATAATGGTACTATCTTGGTGCACGGTCGGGTTTGTGAGCCCAAGGATGAGGAGTTGAGGCAGGAGATTCTGAGAGAGGCTCATGCGAGCAAGTTATCCATTCATCCAGGAGCGACTAAGATGTACCGTGACCTCAAGAGGTATTATCATTGGGTCGGGATGAAGAAGGATGTAGCTAGTTGGGTCGCTAGGTGCGATGTGTGCCAGCTGGTGAAGGCTGAGCATCAGGTTCCTGGCGATTTACTGAAGAGTTTACCCATTCCTGAGTGGAAATGGGATATGATTACCATGGATTTTGTGGTAGGATTGCCAGTGTCACGGACCTTTGATGCTATCTGGGTCATTGTGGATCGGTTGACTAAGTCAGCACATTTTTTGGCCATTAAGAAGACTGATGGAGCAGCGGTCTTGGCTAAGAAATATGTGAGAGAGATAGTCAGATTGCATGGGGTGCCAGCGAGCATTGTGTCTGACAGAGATTCTAAGTTCACTTCGGTGTTCTGGCAGGCTTTTCAGGCAGAGATGGGCACTAAGGTGCATATGAGTACAGCTTATCATCCCCAGACAGATGGACAGTCTGAGAGGACGATCCAGACGTTGGAAGATTTGCTGAGGATGTGTGTTTTGGATTGGGATGGCCATTGGGCAGATCACCTGAACCTGGTAGAGTTTGCTTACAACAACAGCTATCAGGCGAGTATTGGTATGGCTCCTTATGAGGCCTTGTATGGGAGGCCGTGTCGTACACCGTTATGCTGGACTCAGGTGGGGGAGAGGAGCATGTACGGGGCAGATTTTGTTCAGGAGACCTCAGAGAAGATTCGGGTTCTCAAGCTGAACATGAAAGAGGCTCAGGATAGGCAGAGGAGTTATGTTGATAGGAGGAGGAGAGATCTTGAGTTTCAGGTAGGAGACAGAGTGTACCTCAAGATGGCCATGTTGCGGGGTCCGAACAGGTCATTGACTGAGACTAAGTTGAGTCCGAGGTATATGGGTCCGTTCAGAGTGATTGAGCGAGTTGGACCAGTGGCATATAGACTGGAGTTACCTGAGGTTATGCGTGCTTTCCACAAGGTATTCCATGTGTCTATGTTGCGGAAGTGTCTCCGTGAGGATGATCAGTTGTTGGCTAAGATTCCAGAAGATCTTCAGCCTAACATGACTTTGGAGGCGAGACCAGTGAGGGTTCTCGAGAGGAGGATCAAGGAACTTCGGAAGAAGAAGATTCCTTTGATGAGAGTCCTGTGGGACTGTGATGGTGTGGAGGAGCAGACTTGGGAACCTGAGGCAAGGATGAAGGCAAGGTTTAAGAAGTGGTATGAGAAGCAACCACGACTTGAGCTTGCCTAGTCTGGTTCCGTCTGTAATCCGTGGCTGGAGCGGGAATGGAGTATTCCAGCCCATCTCTCTTGTTACTCGGTCGCTTGGGGTGGTTGGTTGTGCGACTCAGTAACAAGATGAGGTGGTTGGTTGTGCGACTCAGTAACAAAGTTTCCGTGAGGCGGGGTTGTGAAGAGAAGTTTCCAAAAGTGGAAAGTTTCCAAAAATGGAAAGTGCTAAATATGGAAAGTTTTGCGGGAGTCAGAATTTGTCCATTTTAGCGGTGGGAAGCCTTGGAGGGGCTTTTGTGCCTTTGTGGCGAACTTTCGAGTCAGAGTGCCTGTGTGTGGCGGTCTTGTTAGACATTGTGTGGCCTTTGTGGCGGACTTTCGAGTCAGAGTGCCTGTGTGTGGCGGTCTTGTTAGACATTGTGTGGCCTTTGTGGCGGGCTTTTAGCCAATTGTGTGGCCTTTGTGGCGGGCTTTTAGCCATTTGTTGGCCTTTGTGGCGGGCTGTTTAGCCAGAGTGTCTTTGTGACGGTCCTTCGGGACAGATAGTCTTTGTGACGGTCCTTCGGGACAGAGGGTCTTTGTGACGGTCTTTCGGGACAGATGGTCTTTGTGACGGTCCTTCAGGACAGATGGTCTTTGTGACGGTCCTTCGGGACAGATGGTCTTTGTGACGGTCCTTTGGGACGAGTGGCCTTGGTGGCGGTCCTTTTTAGGACATTTGTTTGGCCTTGGTGGCGGTCCTCGTTAGGACATTTTGATGGCCTTTGTGGCGGCCCTTGTGGCGGCCCTTGTGGCGTATATATGATCCTTGTGTGGTCATGGGGTATCCCAGAGAGGGGATATGTGGTTGGTAGGACATTAAGATGTTTTACGCGAGCCACAGGGAGGAAACCTAGATAGGGATAGGACTCAGACGTGTTCAGAATCGTTTGCTCGCGACTCTTGGGGGACTTAGGTTCTCCTAGTACTGCCATATTCAGAGACTTTGTGGCTCGGGAGTATGGTTGGTATATCGACTTCGGATGACGATCCGGGGGCGCGCTGTAGGGTGGCAACCCGAGAGACGAGTTGGGCTTTTCCTTATATATTATGGCATGCGGGCTTAGGCCCGATGAGGAGCCGACATTTGGCATGCAGACTTAGGTCTGATGAGGAGCCAATAAAACTCAAGGTTTAGGCCTATGAGTAAAGGGAAGTCCAAAAAGTCAAGAGCAAATGACGCCTGGAGCGTGAGTCTATCGCCTAGAGATGACCTTCTGTAGATCAGTCGGAAGAGTGCAGGCCGTGGAGACGGTTGCACGGGAGTCCTTGGCTTATGGTTGTTCGGGATTCGAGGACGAATCCAGTTTGGTGGGGGAGAATTGTAACATCCGTGAACCGGAATCCCGGTTTCGGAGTTGCATCGGTCGATGCAGATGGTGCATCGGTCGATGCAAGTGCAATTCTCTGTGTTTTGACTTAAGTCAAACGCTGCATTTTGGACAAAAGGGAATGAAAACCCTTAAGTCGTGTTTTTGGTCTCATTAGTCGTGGATAGCCGATTTTTGAGAGAAAGAAAGGAGAGAAAAGAGTTCTTGAAAGTTCTTGGTGTTTTCTTGGAGATTTGGGGCGTTCCTATAGAGATCTGTAGCTGGGATCGTGATAGGAGCTTCCTAGGAGCGTTTTCTTGCTTGTTTGTGGTTCAGATTCGTCTTGGCAAAGGTAAGTGCAGGACCATGGCTGAACTAAGCTAGAGAACCCTTTAATCTGCTTGTTTGGTGTTGTTAGGCTGTTTAGATCATTGTTATGGACGTTAGGAAGCTTTCTTGTGGCTTGGGATCGAGTTTTGTGGTTTCAGGAACGAAGATCCGGCGAGAAGCTTCGGGGAAAACACGGTGCTCGACGATGCATCGGTCGATGCATATCTTGCGTGGGTCGATGCAAGTGCAAGGACGGCGCGTAAAAACTCTAGGGTTTTTCGTGTGCGTCGAGCATGCGTCGGTCGATGCAGACTGGGTATCGGTCGATACAAGTTACACTTGCATCGGTCGATGCAGCTTCTGTATCGGTCGATGCAACCCCTTGGTGAGTCGATCGATGCATGTGTGGCATCGGTCGATGCATTGTCCTGGTTGGTCGATTGTTGTTTATTGCTTGTTGTTTGATGGTTAAAGATACTCTATTGCTTGTGTGTATAGCCCAGTAGATGGGAGGATTGCCTTACTGAGTGTTTATAAAATACTCATGCATTGCAATTTGTGTTTGTGGTGCAGGTAAAGGCAAAGTGTGATCGTGGAATCCAGGCAATGAAGAGGAGGATGTTCTAGGGACTCGGTTTGATGTTGTCTGGCATTGCTAGGTTGCTAGAGTTGGGTCATTAGAACATTGCTAGGTTGCTGGTTCTTTGATTCTTGATGTTTGGATTTGTTGACGTTGGAATTATGGTTATATTTTATTATTGAAATATTATTGAATATTGGTTGGTTATTTCCGCTGTTGAATGTGTGGTGGTTAGGTGGCTAGTGGGTATAGGACCACTAGTTGTAGTTTATTTATTATATTATTATTATTTATTATTTATTATTAAAAAAAAAAAGGTCGGTCGTTTCAAGATGTTTCTTAATCTACATGTTATTGTTTAAAAAATCTTATATTTTGAAACGAATGGAGTATTAAAAAAGAGGTCACTTAATTATGATGATTGGTGGTGATATACTAAATTCTTTTAGAAAAATAAGATTTGAATTAATGAATAAGCTAAATTCTAATTACAAGATAGCAAAACCTAATTAAATAAAGTAATGCAAAGAAGAAAAAAGAAACAGGAATATGTTGTTTCAGTGTTTAACAACGAACCTTCACTCGCTATTACAAAAGGAAATTAAAAAGTGTAATAATAAAAGACAAGACTAGAATGCTAAGATCAATGCCAACAAGCTGAAGCCGATCCAAGAAGCCGACTTTGAGGCACCACTTTGAAGAGGTGATGGAGCCATCTGATGCTGATACTGTGGACCGTTGGCTGGTGAAGGAGACGAGGAAGAGCTAGGTGATCGGACAGGTCCAGGAACCGGAGCAGCGACGTGACCCAACGAGGCTGGCAAGACATGGATTTGAAGCTTCTGCCCCGACTTGCAGTGACCAGGAACTCCGCATATGAACTGTTGGACTTCCGGTTTGGTTAGAATGATTGAGTCAGACCCGGTATTGTATGTCACAAGTGGTTTAGACGATTCACACAGCTGAAAATCATTGTGAGTGACTTCAGTGACGTCGTGGAAATTGTTGTTGTATGAGAAGACCAAAGAGTCTCCTGACTTGAAAAGTTCTTGATGATGCCCAAGCCTCGTAATCAACTTCTATCATCGTCCATCCCTTTAAGTCTCCGACCTTGTGAACGGTTCCTCCAAGGGTAATTCCAAAAAGAGTTTGCAAGAGTCAAGAAAGAAGTAAAAAACATGTTCTTCTTAGTCAAAGCCATGATAGTGTTTTTGGTTCTTAACTTGGGAATGAGAGAAATAAGTCTGAGAGAGATGATTAATGGACGTAATGAATTTGTTTGGTGACAAGTTGAGAAGGGTCTATATGTTTTTTATATAGAGCCGAGGGGTCGGTAGAGGTAATCCTATTCCTGTTGGGATTTGAAAATTAGTTTGATAGTAATTCTTAGTGACTATTTTATTATGTGTTGTTTACGTAATATCTTTCCCTTTTTCGATATTCGAGATGGATACCATGACGTATCTAATATGAAAATTTTCAGCAGTTTTGTTTTAACAATAAATTTGATTTTAGATATATTTAAAAAAAAATTTGTTTAGAATTAAAAATAAAAGCATTGATATCATTAACAAAAGAATCTATATATATAAAGTTGGCTTTTCTCTCTTCTCCTTTCTCCACCTCATCACTTACAAATTAATTCATATCATCAATAGAACATAAAATCTAAAGTAAATGTATCAATTAATTCACTCATTTTTAATTATTATAAAAACAACAATTTATAATAATTTAAACTAAAATATAAATTAAAAACAAAATGAAAAAAATACAACAAAAAAAATATCAAAGTAAAATATGAATAGAGATTACATAAATATAAAATTAGATATTTCTATCATACCATATAAAAAATGTGTAAATATTTGTAAAAGGCGAGAAATAGGGGAAAAATAAAGCTATTATCTATTTAATTGAATAACAATTACTTTCAAGAGTTACAATTATTAAGATAAAGAAAGAAAGATTTTTTTTAGAAATCAAACACAAAAATTTAAAGGTTTTTTAAGATCAAGAGGTTATTCAATTCTTGCTTTTAAATTATAAATTAATTTTATTAATTAAAAGTCTGTATATAATATTATTTTCAGTTAAAGTATAATATAATCAATAATATATCTATATATATGTATGTAAAACTTGAGACTATGTTTGTTAGTGCTAAATTGTATATTCAATTAAAACCAGAAGGATTTGGTGTATATTATTATTTAGAATTCAAAATAATATATATAATTAAAATAGTTTGAGCGATCTATGTTATATATCGTTTTCAAAATTTTAAAATGGTGAAATTTGTTAAACAAAGGTATATCCAAAAAAGAAAAAAATATTAATCAAGTGCTCAAAAATTAAAATAATATATATATATTTAAGAGAATTATATAATGTTACATGAAATTAAAAAAATATTAATGAAAGCATATTCTGAACATCACACATGCAGAAAATATAGTAAAAAAAACTAAGAAGAAATTTGAGAAAGTTAGTTGTAATAAAAACAATCATAATAGTAGTGGTAGATTGTAGAATTTTAATTAAAACTTTAAAAGAGTTCTATTTTTAGAAAAAAATACATTTTTAAAAGTTAAAGTAATCTTTAGAGTTAGTAGATTTAGGAGAATACAAATAAAAGAACATTACATGGATAGAGAGTAGACTATACATATTTTAAAAGTAAAAAAAATTATATATATGAACATAATTTTTTTTTGTCAAACAGTTAAGATAAAATGTAATATTTGATGTTATAATATGGTATTTATGGATAGAAACAAGTCCAATTATGAGATTTATTACTAGAAATAAATTGTTACGTGTAGTAAAACATTGTTAAAGAAATTTGTGACAAAGAGTGAGTATATTTTCTAAGATTTTTTTACGTCTATGTTCGTAAGTAATGATCATTCAACCGATAAAAACAAACGAATATTGGAAGATGAAAAAGATGAAAAATAGTTATGATATGTTTTTATAATCAATATATTGTAAGTGAGATAATAGAATGTGAAAAGCAGTATTTGAAAAAGATGACAAGTGTATATAAAAAATAAAGAAAAAAATAATTGTAAAAAATGTTAAACAAAATAGATAAGTTAGATATCGATTAATAAAATATTTTTGACATCTATATAGATTTATATTTTTAATATTAATAATTATAATTATATTCAACAGGTTGCATTAATAATAATAAAATATAGTCCCGCGTAACGCGCGGGTTATAAATCTAGTCTATATATATAAAGTTATATTTTCTCACTCTGGTGCTGCCACAATAGCTATTTTTTCTTTAATTTTATGGGCCTTAAAGATTTTAATAAATCCTATAAACAATCATACAAATAACATGATCCATTAGAGTTCATCTAAAGTCTGTAAAGTCTGTAGGCCCAACACTATTTCATCGAAAGTCTCTTGACCCAACACTATTTTAAAATCATATGGATTCAACCTGATAAATTTTTGGGACGGCGGTGTGAAGAACGTTCCACCTTCACACGTTTCTCTCCTCCTTAACCCTCGATCCATGTCGTTTCACCATCCGATGCTGCAACGCATACCATTCAATTTCAATTTCTCCCCTTCTCTACACATCCTTTCATGTCTTCCGTCACCAGTGCAATGACTTCATTTGTAACGGCCTAATTATGTTGTTCCAAAAACAAATATTCTATCTATAGAGAACATCTACCTCTTGATCATAATTCGAAAAAGCATTAAGTAGGGAGCAAACAAAATAGGGATTAACGAGACTCTAATTTTATTATTCAACCATAAAAAAAAAGAATAATAAAAAAAAAGAATAGAGTATCTACCCGATATATATGAAGTACTACACTGAATTTGAAATAATATTATTACCTATTGGTACGTAACTTTCTTTCATGTATCGTTTATGCTTTGTTCTTTTACATATATGTGCATCATATGGTTAACACATATAATTATAAGAGACAAATAAAATATTTTCCTAGGTCAAGAAGACAAGAACTATTATTAGAATCTCCATTGATACTGCAATTATATATCATCATTTCTAGCTACAAAAACATCCACCTTAGCAATTTTTTTCTTACTTTAAATAAATTTAAAATATTTATTTAGTGCATATTTATGTTAATTATAATTAATAGAAAGTTTAAATAAAAATAATTATGTAAAATAAATAAAATATCAAAATAAGAAAACAATACTATAATTTTTTATTAGTGGTAATAATATATTTAAAATTTTCTACTAAACTGATCATAATTTAAAATTTTAAATGTATTATTGCGTTTTAGAGTGGAAGTAAATTTTAAATTTATGGTAGAATAAAAAAAAATTATGTAATTTTATATTATTGAGTTTTAAAATGGAAGTAAAATTTAAATTTATGCTAGAATCATTTTTTTATGTAATTGTGTATTATCAAGTTTTTGAATGGAAGTAAAACTTAAATTATGGTAGAATAAAAATAATAATGTAATTGTATTTATAAAATTTTAAACAGGAAAAATAAAATTTAAAGTGAAATATTATTTCATAACATGATCAAAAAGAAAAACAAATTTGATATTTCATCAATTAGATCAAATGCTTCTTATCCAAATTTAAGTTTTGAAAGATAGTAATTAAAGAGAAAATAGTTATAATATGTCTTGAAAATCATTTTACAGTCTAATATGTGTTATATGTGAGTCAATAGAAAGTGGAAAAAAATAGATGTCAAAAGGAGTGCATCATCAATAATGACAAAAGAATTATAGTTAAAAGTGTTTGAAAATAAATTAGTAAAACTTGAAAATATAATAATACACAATTACACATGAATAAATTAAAATCTCTGACATCTCATTTATTGTGTGAAACAAATGAGTTTGTAAAAAAATAAATGACATACATTATTAAATAGATTATTAGATTCTAAGTCGGGTTTAACCATTTGGCCATATAATCATGGAAAGTAGGATAAGATAGGCAAATTCATGAATTGGTCGTTTATGGTACGTTGCAATTACTTCGATGGGTAAAGCAAACTCGGTAAAAATGTTATAACGATATGATATTATATTTTACCTTTACACTAAGCAATATTCATGAAATTTAGTATATTTAAATTTATACGGAATAATATTATGTTATTATCAACATCTAATCATAAATAGTATATACAATTAGATCAACAATCGATCAACATCAAAACCTTTAAAAAATGTTTTGATGAAATATAAATAAGAGATAAACTCTCTTAATGATAAAAGATCTTGAAGTAGTCATCAATATCGTTTATTTTACTTAATATTACCACATGACATATATTACAAAGATTCACCCTCAAAACTTTGAATAATTATATTTAAGCTCAAGAAATTATATTAATAAAAAAAAATTAAATTAAAATCCTGCACTTGCGCGGGTACAAATTATAGTTATAAATAAAATAAAGAAATGAATGACTGAAAACATAACAAAAAGAATTATGACGTAGGCAAAATCTACATAACATATCTTTGATGACACCTAATGTTATAAACTTAGGTGATGGGAAGGATTGGTATTTATTCTTATAATCATGAAGTTATTGGTTACATATGATTTTGATTTTGAGGATCATCATAATTCATGAACGTTGCACGGTTGAAAATGTATAACTGAAGAAAATATTTATAAAAGAAAATGGATACGACAAAAGAAGCATTTTTTTGCAAATACTGAAATACTGTACCCTTAAATATTATTTAGTAAACAAATCATGATATAGCTAGCTATCAAGTGTCCATTTAGAAAGTGTTTGTGCTTGTGCCTGCCGCCGATTTATGGATCTTAATTTCTTCATCTACGGTTTTCGTAATATTTCCTCCGTTTCATAAAAAATGTTATTTTGACATAGGGTACACAAATTAAGAAAAATTAAAATTATATAAATATACATTTATTTAATGAGTAGTTAATTTTTTTAAGTTTAATAAAAAGAATTTTGGGTTAAGGATAAAATAAGTCATTTGATTTAAAATATCATATTGAAAATGTAATGTAATATTTTTTATGAAAAAAAAATGATAGTCTTTATGAAACAGAGAGAATATATATTAGTAATAAAACTTGACTTTAAATGAAATATACTACGAAATCTAGCTAATAATTCTCGATCTTATAGTTTCATACCATAAAACGTTTGTTAGAATGTCGGAAAGAATATAGATGAACAACAATTTGTGAATTAGCTAGTCAAATCTGTAAATTTAATGATTGTTTTACCTTATTTATTTGTATAGCTAACATTATAAAAAAGACTAAAATATATTTTGGTGTTCAGGAATATATGAGTTAATATGATTCGTTTATGGAGTATATGTTTTCATCTTTTTAATGCTTATGTGGTATCTATTTGAATATTCGATTTTCCTAAAAACAATTTTTGTAATTATTGCAAAAATACAGATTTTTTGTGTGTGATATATATGAAGATTGTCGTTTAATAAAATGTTAAACTATACTCCTACAAGACCTTGAAAATTTACTAATTAATTTACTTTTCCGATGTCTCATACTATATAATAATGGACTACAATTCAACAGGCTAATTTTTCGGCTGCTAAAATATAAGAAATTAAGTAGTACGTATTTGTGAGAGCACAAGAAGAAAAATAAAGATATTACATTAGTTATTGAGTAAACAAAAACACTAGAGAAGGAAAAAAACCTACAACTCAATCAAAACGTAAGAAGTACAACCAAAAGAATAAACAAAACCACTAGAGAAGGAAAATAACTACAACTCAGTCTAAACGTGTATGAATCTATCAAACTAAAAGAATAAAGAAAAGAATAGAAAGCAAGTTGGATCCGATCCAAACAATATTAGAGGCTGAAGCTGCGTTATGTGGAGCTAGCTTGTGATGGTCCCATCTGATACTGTGGAGCATTATTGACCGGTGAATCAGCTAACGGAGATGGTGGAAGAGACGAGGAAGAGCTTGACTGGTCGAGGAACTGGAGCAGCCACGGCACCCAAGGAGGCCGGCAAGACATGGATTTGAAGCTTCTGTCCCAACATGCAGTGACTAGGAACCCCGCATATGAATTGTTGGAGTCCCGGTTTGGTTAGAATGATGGTATCAGATCCGGTATGGTATTTTGTCAGCGGGTTAGACGATTCACACTGCTGAAAATCATTGTAAGTGAGTTCAGCGACGTCGTGGAAATTGTTGTTGTATGAGAAGACCAAAGAGTCTCCGACTTGAAAAGTTCTTGATGATGCCCAAGACTCGTAATCAACATCTATCATCGTCCATCCCTTCGAGTCTCCGACCTTATGAACGGTTCCTCCAATATGGTAACTCCAAAAAGAGTTACAAGAATCAATAAAGAAGTAAAAAACATGTTCTCCTTAATCAAAGCCATGATTGTGTTTTTGGTTCTTAACTTTGGAATGAGAGAAACAAATTTGAGAGAGATTATTAAGAGAAATAATGAGTTCATTTGGTGAGAGATTGAGAAGGGGTCTACATGTTTCTTATATAGAGTCGAGGGGGTCGGTTGAGATCGATAATCCTATCCCTTTTGGAATTTGAAGATTAATTTGATAATTTCTAGTGATTATTTGATTATGTTTTATTTACGTAATATCTTTCTTTCTTTCCATATTCGAGATGGATACCACGACCTTTTTGATATGAATTTCCTATTTTTCCAACAGTTTTGTTTTTAACAAGAAATTTGTTCAAAAATTAAAGATAAAGGATTGATATTATTAACAAAAATATTATAACATCTAAACACTAACCATTATTTATAAACCCAAACTGAAATATAATTTTGTTTAATTGTATAATTTAAACTCTAACCACTATTTCATAAACCTAAACTGAAATACAATTTTGTTTAATTGTAATATCTAAACCTTAAACCCTAACCACTCTTTTATAAACTCAAACGATCATATAATTTTGTTTAATTGTAAAATTTAAAACCTAAACCCTAACTCCCTTTCTATAAACCCAAACCGATATATAATTTTGTTTAATTGTAAAATATAAACTCTAAATCCTAACTACTCTTTTGTAAGCCCAAACCGACATATAATTTTGTTTAATTGTAAAATCTAACCTTAATAATTTTGTTTCAATATAAAATCTAAACTTTCACTACTCTTTTGTAAACCCACACTGATGTGTCTGTATTTTATAAGATTTTAACTATAGTTTTTATACTTGTTTTGAGTCTTTTATAAAGTCCAAGTGTGCTTTTTGGTCTTTTGAGAGTTTGTACAGGTTCTAGGTTACTTTGGAAGGAAACTTAGTGTTTAGGGGATGAAAACATGCATCTGGAGCCAATTTGGTGAAGACTGATCGAACTAGCAAGCAGATGGAGAAAATCCAGGATCGGCTGATCCGCATTCGGGATCGACCAGTCCCGTATCCGAAGCAAGTTTTCCTTTTTCGTTTTAAACCGACTTTTAGGGTTTTATTTTGATATTTAAGTTAGAAGCTCGGCCTCCAGAGACATAAGCTTTATTTTTCTAAGACACTTTGGAGAAGATTTCTAAACCCTATTTTCTATTTTTTGGCAATTCAATTATGTTATCTTCATCATTGATTTGCTGTTTCTGTTTCTCTATTGCTGAGTAGTTTTACTGTTGGGTTTCGGGTTTCAAAAGAGATTTTATGATTCTCTAACTTAGGTTGTTAGATTTGGATTGATTTATTGAGTTCTTCATCTATTGTTGTTCTTATTGCTTAAACTAGATTAGCTACCTAGTTTATGATCATAGGCTTAATTCATCTAGGCATCAAAAGTGTTGTTGAATTGCTTGAAAGAACTTAGGTGAGCAAGGTGATCCTTAGCCAACGACAGTTGAAGTTGAGGCACCTTGTGAACATAATCAAACTTGAACTTACTGCTTGCTAGGATTGTTAGATTCAAAAGACGGTTTAGAGTTTTATCAATTCCTTTCATAGATAACTAATGCTGCGACAGTAGGTTAATTTTAAATTCGAGATTTGAGTTCTAGAACGGTATTTAATGATATCCTAATCCATCATCTAATTTTGTGGTCATGTCCCCTAACTGGTTCCCTGCGCCCAATATTTCCTTTTTGATTTAGAAACAACTTATTTACTTTCCGTTTTTAATTATTACTTGCTTCACAAACTTCCTCTTTTGTCTTAGCTATATTTGATCTTCATAGTTTCATAGTGTAATTGTTTGGTCTCTGTGGATTCGATCCTGAAGTGTTACAACGACACCACTAGATCGTGGTTGAGTGTGCTTTGGGTTATAAATTGACCTTTTGATCAATTTGGCGCCTTTGCCGGGGACCAAAACGATTACCTTTGAGATTCTAGATTTAAATTTAGTCTAAGATTTATTATTTTTATTTACTAATTAGTTCTTGTGTTCGTTTTCTTGTGTTTCAGGTGCATGCAAACAAGAAGCCACAAGCCTACTGATTTGCGTAATCTGCGAAACGAAGAGTTAGCCCTACTTGAACGAGAAAACAGAAAAGCGAAAGCTAAAGCTGATAAGATGGAGGATGGACAGAATCCAGATGGTCATCAGCCTAACCCTCAAGAGGTTATTATTCCGCCACCTCCCCCTGTTCTGCAATGTCAAGCTCCACAAGAGCAGAATGCGGCTGAGCTGAACCCACCAGCAAGGCGAGCCACCTTGAGGGACGAAGATGCTCACAACAGGCTATTTGCGAATCGGTCTGCGATTCAACCTCCTGCTCCTGCGAGACAAGGCTATAAGATTAAGCACAGTCTCATCAATTTGGTTCAGAATTGTGTGTTAATGGATTAGCCTTAGAGAGCCCTCTGGACCATATTGAAGCTTTTGAGAGATTGGCTAGTACAACAAGGTCTAATGGAGTTCCATATGATTACCTCATGCTGACTTTATTCCAATTCTCTTTAGGAGATAAAGCATTGAGATGGCTAAATCTCTTGGACCGAGGATCACTTACCACTTGGGAGCAGTGTAGAGCAGCGTTTTTAAACCACTTCTACACTAAGTCACGATCAGCTATGTTAAGGAGCAAGATCACTACCTTCTCACAAGGTGGTACAGAGTCTTTTTGTGAAGCATGGGAGAAATTCAAGGAGTATATGAGGGACTGTCCTCATCATGGCTTTTCACAAGAGAATCTTATGAACATCTTCTATGGAGGAATTGACCAGAAGTACCAGATGGCACTCGATACTGCCAGCAGAGGAGATTTTTCTACTAACACTGCCACTGAAGCAAACCTCTTGATCGAAAACCTTGCAGCGAGTAACAGCAATCATAGCCATGAGTATGATCGTTCTGTGCGTGTTGTTAGCTCCATGAATACATATGTTATTAAGAGTCTCACTGCCAAGGTAGACCTTCTTTTGAAGAGAGATCAGCAAGCTGTCAACATGTGCGACGGGCAGACGGGTGCGTATCAGCAAGTTGGAGTAAATTCAGGTTTTGAGGGGACAGAGGAGCTAAACTAGGTAGAAGGACAAGGGAACTATCAGAGTCATGGGTTTAATCAGAATTATAGAAATTATCCTCATCTCTCCTACAGAAGCACTAATGTCGAGAATCCTCAAGATCAAGTGTATCCTCCACATAATCAACAAGGTAACTTCTCGCAAGGATTTTGGAACAAAGGTGTTGGATTTAATAGCTCAAATACCCAAGGATACCATGCTCCATCTGCAGCTTCACAAGATAACAAACTCGAATAGATGATGCAAGCACTGTTGGAGGGCCATAAGAAAAGTTCTGCTGAGATTAATGTCAAGATTGATAGCATGTACAATGATTTGAATGGAAAATTTGAGAGGTTGAGTTCACGTGTTGATTCCATTGATAAGAGAGTCTCTGCTATTTCTTCTAGCTCTAAGAATAAAGAGTCATGCAATGCTATCACACTCCATGGTGGGATCGAAGATGGGCAGAGTTGTGCTGTGATCAATTCATGTTTGGCATCCGTAGAGACAGGATCGATCAGTCTCGAGCCTAGATCAGCCGGTCCCATCCATTCTGATAATTCGATTTTGATCCCCAGAGATGTTGGATCAACCGATCCCCCTTATAGATCGATCGATCCCGTCAATGATGCAGAACCAATTTCAAAAAGTCCCAGATCGACCGCTCCACGTCCAGACCAGTCGGTCCCTGTTGCAGGTTTGGGAAAACCCAGCTCAGATGTTCCTGATGCAGATTCCAAGGAATCACTTCTTGTGGAACCAAAGCCCTATATGCCACAAATTCCTTTTCCAAGAAGACATGTGAAGAAACCTCTGGATGAAAAGAAGTATGGTCGGTACAAAGAAGCTATAAGTGAGTTCATCGCTGACATTCCCTTTACAGAGGCAGTAAAGCATATCTCTTTGTTGAAGAAGGTTTACAATGATGTTGTGGTTGAAGAAAAGGATTTGGTGGAGGTTAAGACGTTTTTGGCTAGAGAGAAGAACATTCATGCTCCATCTTTGAAAAGACTACCCAAGTTAGAAGATCCAGGAAAATTTGTTGTTCCATGCTCCATCTTAGGAGTAAAATTTGAGGACTCCCTTTGTGACACTAGATCCAGTGTGAACGTAATGTCTAAGGCTATTTGATAGACTAGTTTTCACCAAGGGTATCAATTCCCTATGCAGTTGTAGTACAAAGGGTTATCAATCCAAATGGTTGTTATGCTAGCAGATAGGATGCAATCAGAATTAAGCAAGTCAAGCCAAGCAATAGGGGGGTTTGGTTCTAACAGTCCTAATATAAACAGAGTAAAAGAATATGAACAAGTAAACCACACGACCTAAGCACTCGATGCAAGCAATCGAGTACATAATTGAGTGGGTTGATCGAGTATGCAAGTGAACTATGAACAGCTCGAGGTATTACTCGATACAGGTTATCGTGTACCTGGTCGGGTAAGTGGTCGAGTAAGTAAGGAAAATGCAAGAAATAAAATACGAAAGTTCCTAAGGATGGGGGTAATCGAATCCTAAGTGTTCTGGACCAATACGGATGCCTTACATGCCTCAAGCAGTTATTTCCTAGACAATGAACCTCTAAAACCTTGTCACCACATTGTCGCACTAGTAACAATCAACCTTGAACATACTACCACCCTGTCGCACTAGCAATATGAACAAGCAGGCATTAAGAACAATTCATTTTTGTCAGTACACTTAGAGTTATCTGATTTTGTCACTCAAAGTTAAGTATACCTCTAGCATTGACCTAATCAAGCGTTTTATCTACTCCTTTCGGCCTGTAGCATTATAAACGTCCTAGATCTAATCTCAACCTGTTGGTCTGTTGACCGCATTAAGAACATCAACCTAGAAGGAAATTTATCTATCATAACAATCAACTAAAGCATCCTAACCGATCAAGAACACCTAATCATCTATCCCATCTCTGGAAACTTTGCTACACTACTCGGACATAGAAACGAATGATAAAGCATTAGAAATAAATGAAAATGACATTATTAAAAAGATAGAGTAGAGTTGAAAAGAGTAGGGATAAAAGATCTACGAAAAACTACAAAATAAAAATACAAAAACAAGAAAAATATGTTGAGTCGCTCAGTTCTCTCACAGAAGCTCTCGCTCTCTGGTTTGAGGGTCTGCGGCTTGCTCATTTGCGAGCTAGGGGAAGAGGGGGTTTATATATGGAAACCCATTTGACCTAGCTTCCCAAACCTGCCCGATGGTCTACTCGATGGGGTACACGAGGCTTGAGTCGGGTAACTCCTCGGGTGGATCTTCGGGTTGCTCTTCTCGCTCTTGGATCCTCTTCGATCGTGTTGGGGTACGGACTTGTTCTTGTAGCTCGATGGCTCCTTCGGGTACATGCTCGAGTTGTCCTTGTTTTTCCCCATTTTTGGCTCTTTAGCACCTGTTTTCATCCAATATATGCAAATGCAGAAATGCAACACCCTAAATGCTCTAAAACTTGATTCCTACAGTAAATGGTCTAAAAATGCTAAGTTAGAGGTATGAACAATGCAAAATATGGACAAAAAATGATGCTAAAAACATGTAAATTAGAGTGTTATCAGACTCGCAAACTTAAATCTTGCTAGTCCTCTAGCAAGGAAGTAAGAAGGTACGGTTTGAAAGTGGGGACTCATAACCTTAAGATGCTAACCGAAGGATGTAAGCTATAGTCCTTAGAGATAGTTTAATGGTGCTAAGATCAATCAACATACTTACAAATATTTTTCTATGCTTATTGCCATGCATCGATCTAGCTCAACCTCCAACTAAAGATAAGGAACATCTCTTTCACATTCAATTATGTGTTTGGCGAATTCTTGCAAATGGAAGGTGAATCAAACTCAATCGGTTTCAAGGGTAAGGCTTTTTGATAAGGTGGTTTCAAGCAAATTCTTTAGGTGGTTTTTCTCTCAAAAAGTAGAATGCTAGACAGTCGTGAAAACTATCTAAGACTGAGAACAATTTGTGCATACAAAGCTTAACTATTGATGATCTACCCTTTTCTCATACATTCATAATATATTTTTAAACCTCCTAGAATTTAACTACCCACACCCTTGATTTTAACTCCTTCTTCTTCTTTTTTTTTTACTCCCTAAGGTTTAGACTTTTAGACTTTAAAATTCTAGCTATTAATCTCTTTTTTTTTCTATTTTTTTTTTCTTTCTTTGCTAAACTCCTAATATACATATATTCTTTTTCTTTCTTTCTAGGAGACTATAGCAAGAACTTTTTTTTTTTTTTACTTAGAGACTTAGAGCTAATTAATTCTAACCTTAGGGACTTTTCTCTCTTTTTTTTTTATATTCCACAATCCAACCCCAAATAAACATTCTAACCACCTATCCTTCTAAACCGAATCTATTAGCTAGTTCAAATCTAACTTAGCTAAATCAAGAGGCAGTTCTTTGTCGTTCTCAATACTCTCAAGGTTTCACAACCTATAGCACAATGAAAAAGGCCTCACTCAACAATTCACAACAAGGTTTGAAAGAAGGGTTTGAATTCAAGGATAGGACAAATGAATCGGGTTAAACGAAAAGATTGGTAAAAAGTGGAGTGCTAACCCGAGTTTTAGAGTTACCATGAGCAAGTATTCAAGTTCCATAAGCAAGACAATTAAAGTTCAAATTAAATCCAATAATATAGAGATGTTCTAATGTTCAAGCAAGTGGAGGAAGCATTCAATCGACACAAAGGATCTAAGCAAAGATTTTTCATTTTTTTCCAAAGATTGATCTAGCAACAATGAACTGTGACTAAGGGCTATAGCTTCAATCCTAAGGTTTGATTTTAAACAAGGTGGTTTTAATCATTGTCCCCTAAGATGCATATGCAACAATCCTATATGAAACAAACTAGACTCAATCCTAGTATGCAAATGCAACTACATGAACACTCTTTTGTTTTTATTTTTTTTTTTGAAATTTTTCAAATTTTTTTGGGTTTTTTAATGCACATAGATGCCGACTCAAATGAATAAGACTAGCATGCAAAAATTTGAAATAAGAAAAATAAGAAAATAAAACACAATGTTAAATACATTCTAGGACCCTCCCCCAAACTTAAATTACACAGTCCCTGTGTAAATAAAAACTGGAAAAGAATCCAAGAATCACACAAAATAAATTAAACTAAATGCAGTGTTATTTACAAAGTTTGGATGAATGTGGTACCTCATGGGTTGGTGAAGAAGGAGGTTGCAGCAGCCTCCATGCTTGCCAACGTATAGCCAGGGTCGTCTCCGGCTTCAGCAGGTGCCGGTGTTTGCTCGTCAGAGAACTCAGTAATGTGCACGGACGACTTACTCGGACCAGCATCCGAGGTGTTGATCGAGGGTGGGATCGCGTAGCTCATCGGGTAGGGCATCGGGTAGGACATCGGGTAAGGCATAAGAACTGAAGAGAGAAAACACTTAAAACATGAAAGTCAAATTTACAGACCTGCCGTTGGGATTTCCTCCCAAGTGAGCTTGTTTATAGTCGCTGAGCTTAACTTTCAATTTATCTTAGATTGGCGCGGGATCGTCGAGACGCAGAGGTGGTTGCTCCTCTGTGCTCTCATTTGCCATGTACCTCTTCACTCTCTGCCCGTTCACAGTAAATTCTTTCACATTGCTATCAAGAAGAGTGACTGCTCCATAGGGCAGAATGTCTTTAATTTCGAATGGTCCTGGCCATCTTGACTTGAGCTTCCCAGGGAATAGCCGAAGTCTTGAGTTGAACAAAAGGACTTTGTCTCCAGCTTTTAAGTCCTTGTGTCGGATTTTCTTATCATGAAAAGCTTTGGTTCTTTCCTTGTAGATTCTCAAATTATCATAGGCCTCTAGCCGTATCTCATCGAGTTCGTGGAGATCCATTACTCTCTTTTCCTGGGCGATCTTGATATCTAAGTTAAGCAGCTTGGTTGCCCACATTGCTTTGTATTCAACCTCGACCGGAAGGTGGCAGTTTTTCCCATAAAGTAGTTGAAAGGGTGTTCGCCCGATCGGTGTTTTGTAGGCGGTCCTATAAGTCCAAAGTGCATCATCTAGCTTGAATGCCCAGTCGTTTTTCGTGATTCCTACAATTCTGGCTAGTATCGCTTTAATCTGTTTGTTGCTCACTTCTACTTGTCCGCTGGTTTGTGGGTGATAAGCTGTTGCGACCTTATGCTTGACTCCGTGCATCTTCAGCAAGCCATCAAAAACTCTGTTAATGAAGTGGGTTCCTCCATCATTGATCACTACTCTTGGGATTCCAAATCTGGGGAAGATAATGCTTTTGAACATTTTTATTACGACCTTGTGATCATTTGTCGGACTGGCGATTGCTTCTACCCATTTCGACATATAGTCGACTGCCACGAGGATGTACATGTTTCCATCCGAGGGTGGGTTGAACAGTCCCATGAAATCTATTCCCCAGACATCAAAGATTTCGACTTCTAAGATTGGCTGCTGAGGCATTTCGTTCCGTTGACCTATGTTGCCCATTTTCTGGCACGACTCGCATTTTACTATGAAGAGCTGTGCGTCCTTGAACATCGTTGGCCACAAAAGACCAGCTTGGAGTATCTTTTGGACTGTTTTGAAGGTTGCAAAATGTCCTCCATAGGCGGACCCATGACAGTGCTTAAATACCCCTTAGACTTCCTCTTCTGCTATACATCTTCTGAACAGGCCATCCGTACCTTTCTTGTAAAGATAAGGTTCGTCCCAGTAGTAGCTATTTACATCTCTGAAGAACTTTTTCCTTCTGTGAGCGTCATAGTCTTTGGGGATTTCTCCACACACCATGTAGTTCACGAAGTCTGAGTACCAAGGGAGTTTAGCTGACTCGATTGCCATCAACTCGATCGACCGGTTGACTCGGGGATCGAGTGGGCTATCGTATGTCCGATCGTGTGGCTCATTTCTTCCAAAAAGGCGATGTGCACCAGTCTCTCCTCGGGCATCGAATCGTAAATTGGGAGTGGGTCTTCGATTCTCATTCTGGACAAATGGTCTGCTACTCCGTTCTCAATCCCCTTTTTATCCAGGATTTCTATGTCGAACTCTTGCAAAAGAAGGATCCACCTGAGGAGCATGGGTTTGGTGTCCTTTTTCGAATAGATGTACCGTAGGGCGAGGTTGGTTTACGTTTGGACATGCTTCATTTGCTCTACTTTTCTTCTTTGGACACATTTGGCATGGTTCTAGAACCCTCTTCAGAGATGTTTTTGCTGGTATTGATCCAGATTTGGATGCTCAAGTGGAATTTGGGGCATTCCAAAAACTTGGAGATCCAACTACAAAACGACAAGCAGTCTGATGCAACATTGCTTTTTTCTTCTAGTTTATGTTTGCGATTTTATTTAATAGGTAGGCTACTGTAGGAATCTTTATTTAAATCTCTGCCGTTTCTTTGACTCTTTTTATAGAGGGATACTCCCAAGTAAACAAAACAGGTATGAAAGCTATAATTGTAAACCACGATCAAATTTATGGAAGCATTGGTTTATACATTTCTCTTAGTATCCACTTTAGGAATAATTTTTTTCGCTATTTTTTTTCGGGAACCACCTAAAATTTCAACTAAAAAATGAAAGAATTTTTCATTATCTTCATTGATGTAATCAGCCTCCAAATATTTGGAGGCTGATTACGTCAACTAGTCCCCGTGTTCCTCGAATGGATCTCTTAGTTGTTGAGAGGGTTGCCCAAAGGCAGTATATAGAGCATACCCAGTAAAACTTACAAGTAACCCAGATATAAAGATGGCGACTAGGGTTGCTGTTTCCATTATTATAGAATTGAAAGACCACACTGGATCTATGCTAAGATCATTTATTTACAACGGAATGGTATACAAAGTCAACAGATCGTAATGAATACAAAATAAGATTTATGGCTACACAAACTGTTGAGGATAGTTCTAGATCTGGTCCAAGAAGCACTACTGTAGGGAAGTTATTGAAACCATTGAATTCTGAATATGGTAAAGTAGCTCCTGGATGGGGAACGACCCCTTTGATGGGTGTTGCAATGGCTCTATTTGCAGTATTCATATCTATTATTTTGGAGATTTATAATTCTTCTGTTCTACTGGATGGAATTTCAGTTAATTAGACTGAGAAGAATCTTGAAGTTCTCGCTTTTAGCTCGATACAAAAAAGTAAAGTATGTAGGTCTAACAATTTTAGCCTATTAGCCTTTGGTAGTTCGACCGCGAAATTATTTTCTGCATTGTATATTTCCGGAATATGAGAGTGTGACTTGTTAGAATTGACCCTACGGATAGTACAGAGAATGGGGTCTGTCATCTTTATCAAGATGGTTTTACTTCGTCGGATATTCATTCGAGTATCTGGAGCACGAAATAGATCAAATAGATCACAAAGTATTCGAATTATGATTCATACTTAATACTCAGACCTTGTAGCCGGACTTCTTTCCGTTCTATCTTATAAACTTTAATAAATCAAAATAGTTTTCTGCTTTTAAACTCTTATTTGGATCAAAGGACAAACGCTTCTTTGTATTTTATGTTTTTAGTCATTATAGCTTTTTTTTGATTGAATAAGTGATGATCCAATGGTTCTCACTCAGTGAACTTTGGACTTTGAAGGTTTCATTGAATTATCGTGGTTCTCGTATGAATCTGAGGTTTCAATTGATTAGTTAAGTAGGGTCTTAACAAGAGAATTCCTATCAATAATAAAGAAAACAAGAAGAAATCCCTATCCCCGTT